>NC_134398.1:196217699-196477555 GCF_050003625.1 Haematobia irritans
CAGTGTATGCCCTAAGGTAAAAAAGAATATGTTTGAACAATACAAACAATATTTTGTTTGAATATATGAATACTTGAAGCAAAATGTGTTTGGGTATATGTTACAGAAGCGATTTGTTTTGAGGGTGTAGAAATAAAATGTTCACATAATTTTTCTATAGAAATAAAAATTTTCCATAGAAATACAATTTTTACAAAATTTTCTATAGAAATAAATTTTTGACAAAATTTTCTATAGAAATAAAAATTTTACTAAATATTCTATAAGAATAAAATTTTAACAAAATTTTCTACAAAAATTAAAAATTTTGGCAAAATTTTTTATAGAATTAAAATTTTGACAAAATTTTCTATAGAAATAAAATTTTGACAAAATTTTCTGTAGAAATAAAATTTTGAATTTTCATAGAAATAAAATTTTGAATTTTCTATAGAAATAAAATTTTGAATTTTCTATAGACATAAAATTTTGACAAAATGTTGTACTAAAATAAAATTTTTACAAAATTTTCTATAGAAATAAAATTTTAACAAAATTTTCTATAGAAATAAAATGTTCACAAAATTTTTCTATAGAAATAAAATTTTGACAAAAATTTCCATAGAAATACAATTTTTACAAAATTTTCTATAAAATAAAATTTTGAAACAAATTTCCATAGAAATACAATTTTTACAAAATTTTCTATAGAAATAAAATTTTGAAAACAAATTCCATAGAAATAAAATTTTCACATCATTTATCTAAAGAAAGTTTTGACAAAACTTTCTATAGAAATAAAATTTTGACAAAATTTTCTATAAAAATAAAGTTTTGAGGAAATTTTCTATAGAAATAAAAATTTGAATTTTCTATAGAAATAAAATTATAACCAAATGTTGTACTAAAACAAAATTTTCTATAGAAATAAAATTTTAACAAAATTTTCTACAGAAATAAAATTTTCGCATAATTTCTCTATACAAATAAAATTTTGACAAAATTTTCTATAGACATAAAATTTTGACATAAGTTTCTTAGAAATAACATTTTGACAAAATTTCTACAAAATTTTCAATAGAAATAAAATTTCTACAAAATTGTTAATAGATATTAAATTTTTACAAAATTTTCTACAAAAATAAAATTTTGGCATAATTTTCTATAGAAATAAAATTTTGAGAAAATTTTCTATAGAAATAAAATTTTGAGAAAATTTTCTATAGAAATAAAATTTTGACAAAATTTTCTATAGAAATAAAATTTTGAATTTTCTATAGAAATAAAATTTTGTCAAATACTAGTACTAAAATAAAATTTTTACAAAATTTTCTATAGAAATAAAATTTAAACAAAATTTTCTATAGAAATAAAATGTTCACATAATTTTTCTATAGAAATAAAATTTAGATAAAATTTTCCATAGAAATACAATTTTTACAAAATTTTCTATAGAAATAAAATTTTACAAAGTTATCAAGAGAAATAAAATTTTAACAAAATTTTCTAAAGAAATAAAATTTTCACATAATTTCTCTATAGAAAAAAAATTTTGGCAATATTTTCTATAGAAATAACATTTTGAAAAAATTTCCACAAAATTTTCAATAGAAATAAAATTTCAACAAAATTGTTAATAGATATTAAATGTGGACAAAATTTTCTACAAAAATAAAATTTTGACAAAATTTTCATAGAAATAAAATTTTGCAAAATAAGATTTTTTTAGGTAGTTTTTGGATACAATTTTCTCCCAGTTTTGGTAGATTATTTTTGGCTCGAGTGGCAACCATAGGTGGCAAATTTTCTCTTATCAATAAGGCCGAATAGCGTTTCATATTGCGATGAAACCATTTAGAGACGCTTACCAGCATTACTGAAAAGCAATAATTCACTGCTGAAATTCTTTATGGTATTCGGTCACGACTGGGTCTGAACTCATGACCGTTTGTTTTAAGACACCTTCTAATCGTCAGTTGATACCACAACTCCACCAATTCGTTTGTGGATGAAAACTTTAAGTAAAATTCTTTACACAATCCATGGAGTAGGGTATATAAGATTCGGCCCTACCGAACTTATACCCATCGCATATACTTGTTTACCCTTTTATTAGTTGGTGTTACAAAATAAATTCCCAAAATTAATAAAATAAAGAAAATTTTCCATATGGGGGTAATTTTAAACACCATTATATATTATAGATAAATTAGCTTTAGTGGCACCTTTTCCTATGGTAGTATATGCCTTGTCAATATTTGATGCAACTTGATTCTATATTGAATTTAAATTATAAATAATAACGAATTCTTTAAATATTTTCTCCCTCCCTTTATTAAATTTTCGAATTTGTATTTTTTTCTCTTTAAATTTTCAGTGTGTTGCCTCATTGTCCACCTTCTATTGGCGCAGCAATGAGGAGTCGGTTGAAGGTGACCGCCCACAAAAGGCACCCGTCTTAGAATCCCGTGAGACGGTATATGCCAGCAATTCACGAGCTGATCCCGTCCAAGGTATGTCATTGCGGGAAAGTTTTGTAACCAAAATTTTATCGTTTTTCATTCAACCAAATGCAGCCAATAAAACGGACTCAGCATTGACAACCATAAAACCTTCAACACTCATTTTGCTGATTGTCATGGCTCTAATAACATCAAGTGGTTGCTTTGAACAACTCCATTTGAATGGAGTTGAAGCAATGAAAATGAAACGAACTAGACAAAACTCAACTCGACTAGAGGAAATGAATAAGAAATCAAGTTATGAGGCAACTAAGATAGATAACAAAAAAATAACAGACATACTTGAAATAACGAAAGATCTGGTAGAAGAGGAAGTGGAATATAAAAATGACGATGCGAATGATGATGATGATGATAGAAACAATACTGCCACTGCCACTACTACTTCACAAAAAATTGAAAAAAAGAAAACCCCAAGTAGTAGACTTTCTCAGATACATCAGGCCATTCGAGTTTTATCAAAAGAAATGCATTTTAATAAGGAAACACCCTGTCTGCCAATACAAATGGCAAAATCAACGGCAACCACAACTTCCATGCACCAACACCAGCAACAGCACCAACATCAATGCAGCGACGCATTTAATGTGACAACATCCGTTTCCTCTGTTGAACAAATGTTAGAAAATTCCTGCTGCGCCAAAATGACAAGTCCGACATTGTCCCTGTTATCCTTGCCATCCACAACGTTGTCATCTATCTCGTCATTGCTTTTGTTGGCCGAACAAACATCATCGTCATCATCATTCTGCTCCCCTTCCTCATTGTCGTCGTCGTCATCGTCTTCAGTTGTTGAAGCATGTGAAAGCTTAGCATCAAGGTAGCTATTTAATTAAATTGAATACTACAAAGCCAGCTACGTAGTAGAAAAAAAACAGCAGGATTCAATTTATGTTTGATACTTTAACAAAAAAAAAAAAAACAAAATTGTATTTTTGTATCAATTGATTTTTCTGTTGGTGGGCACCACAACTCACATTCAATGGCATTAAGCAAAGAGTATAGAATTTAGTTATTAGTTCCTTATAATTTTTTTTTAAATGTCTATTTATAATTTCCAAAAAACAAAACAGAAAATCTAACAAAAAAATGATACCAAAAAAAGAAATGTATGTATGCATATATAAAAAAAAATTAAATTTAAAATTAAGTTTGTTTAAAATATAAAAAAAACACACAACAAATGTATATAGACTTTGTTAAATTTTAAGAGTTTTAACATCATCCCCCTAATTCCTTCGAAACAAAAAAAATCCGCCATATTACATATAGAGATACGAAAATGAAAAAATATAAAAAAATATCTACATAGTAAAAAAAATAATTATTTAATTTTAAATAAAATAAAAATAAAGAAATGGTGTATTTTAAGTAATAACTCCTTTTTATGTGTATTTGTGTGAATAACAGTCCCCCCATATATTTACGTGGGGTTTCTATTATTTTTCTTTGTCTCTCTATTGGCCATAAATTAATAAAACAAATATAGCGTGTAAGTAACCTTAGGTAGTCCAAAGAAATCACATGAAATAAAATATATACAGGCGTTACGTCATAAAAATCTATGCCAGAAAAAAGTGTAAATTTTATTATAAAAAATAAAAATTATTTTTATTTTCAATTGAAATAAAAACTATAGGTGCGGTACGTTGTCTACGACAGAAGAAAAAAATTTGTCTATTTTTTATTAATAAAAAAAAATATATTTTAAATTGAATCAGAAAAAAGAAATAGAGTAAATTTTCAAAAATAGAGTAAAATTGTGTAAATTTTTAGGTTTTGGTTAATAAAAACTCTTCAAAATTGCATCAGAAAGACCAAGAATGCCTTTCAGATAATCAAGTAATCACAGAAAATGTGAATAGTTTTCAAGTTTTGGGACGCTACGTGCAATATATATTCCAAATTTTAACAAAATTTTCAATAGAAATAAAATTTTGACAAAATTTTCTATAGAAATAAAAAAAATTTCCAAGAATTTTGTCTTTATTTTCATATTAATTGCGGTGAGTGTTACAAATGAAATCTTCAAGAAAGTGGCACCACTTTTCTTAGAAGAAAATATGAAATAAACGCATTTATATTCATTACACCCACCACCATAGAATGGTGACCGGGGTATAATAAGTTTGTCATTCCGTTTGTAACACATCGAAATATCGATTTCCCACTATATAAAGTATATATATTCTTGATCAGGGAGAAAATCTAAGACGATATAAGCATGTCCGTCTGTCTGTTGTAATCACCCTACAGCCTTCAATAATGGCGTTATCGTCCTGAAATTTGGCACAGATTCGTTTTTTATTTGCAGACAGGTCAAGTTCGAAGATGGGCCATATCGGTCCAAATTTTGATATAGTCCCCATATAAACCGACCTTGCGATTTGAGGTCTTGGGCTTATAAAAACCGTAGTTTTTATCCAATTTGCCTGAAATTGGATATCTAGAGGTACTTTAGGACCATAAACAAGTGTTCCAAAAATTGGTCCATGTTTTGGTATAGCCCCCATATAGATCGATCTCCCGATTTTACTACTTGGGCTTCTAGAAACTGTATTTACTTTCCGATTTGCCTGAAACTTGAAATCTAAAGGAATTCTAGGACGACAAATAAGTGTGCCAAAAATGGGACATATGGGACCATCTTTTGATATAGCCCCCATATAGACCGATCTCCCGATTTTACTTCTTGGACTTCTAGAAACTGTATTTACTTTCCGATTTGCCTGAAAATTGAAATCTAGAGGTATTCAAGGACCATAAAAAGGTGCGCCGAAAATGATGTCTATCGGTCCATGTTTCGATATAGTCCCCATATAGACCGATCTCCTGATTTTACTTCTTGGGCGTCTAGAAACTTTAGTTACTATCCCATTTGCCTGAAATTAAAAATCTAGATGTATTTTGGGACCACAAATAAGTGTGTCGCAAATGGAGTGTATCGGTCGACGTTTTGGTGTAGCCCCCATATAGATCGATCCGTAGTTTTTACCCAATTTGTTTGAAATTGGAATTCTAGATGTATTTGAGGACCATTAAGAGGTGTGTCGAAAATGGTGAGTATTGGTCCATGTTTTGGTATAGCCTCCATATAGACCTACCTCCCAAATTTATTTCTTGGGCTGCTAGAATATGTAGTTTTTATCCACTTTGCCTGAAATTGGAAACCTAGAGGTATTTTAGGACCACAAATAGGTCAACCGAATATGGTGTGTATCGACCCCTATTTTGATATAGCCCCGATCTCCCGATTTACCTCACTGGGCCTCTAGAAACCGTAGTTTACAAAATGTTGACAAAATTTTCTATGAAAATAAAACTTTAAGAAAATTTTCTATAGAAATAAAATTTTAACAAAATTTTCTACAGAATTAAAATTTTGACAAAATTTTCTATAGAAATAAAGTTTTGACAAAATGTTCTATAGAAATAAAATTTTGACAAAATTTTCTATAGAGATAAAATTTTGACAAAATTTTCTATAGAGATAAAATTTTGACAAAATTTTCTATAGAGATAAAATTTTGACAAAATTTTCTATAGAAATAAAATTTTGACAAAATTTTCTATAGAAATAAAATTTTGACAAAAATTTCTATAGAAATAAAATTTTGACAACATTTTCTATAGAGATAAAATTGTGACAGAATTTTCTATAGAAATACAATTTTGACAACATTTTATATAGAAATAAAATTTTGAAAAAATTTTCTCTAGAAATAAAATTGTGACAAAATTTTCTATAGAAATAAAATTTTGACAAAATTTTCTCTAGAAACAAAATTTTGGCCAAAATTTTCTATAAAAATAAAATTGTGACAAAATTTTCTATAGACATAAAATTTTGACAAAATATGCTATAGAAATAAAACGTTGGCCAAATTTTCCATAAATACAAAATTTTGACAAAATTTTCTATAGAAATAAAATTTTGACAAAATTTTCTATAGAAATAAAATTTTGACAAAATTTTCTATAAAAATAAAATTTTGACAAAATTTTCTATAGAAATAAAATTTTGACAAGATTTTCTATAGATATATAATTTTGACAAAATTGTCTATAGAAATAAAATTTTGACAAAATTTTCTATAGAAATAAAATTTTCACAAAATTTTCTATAGAAGTGAAATTTCGCAAAATAATATATTTGTTTCGTAGTTTTTTCGTAAAGATTTTTGTAGATTATTTTTGGTTTGACTGTCAACCGTGTTGAAAAACCCGTGGTATAAAAAAAATTTCTATAGAAATAAAATTTTAACAAAATTTTCTATAGAAATAAAATTTTGACAAAATTGTCTATAGAAATAAAATTTTGATAAAATTGTCTATGGAAATAAAATTTTGACAAAATTGTCTATAGAAATAAAATTTTTACAAAATTTTCAATAGAATTAAAATTTTTGACAAAGTTTTCTTTAGAAATAAAATTTTGACAAAATTTTCTATAAAAATAAAATTTTGACAAAATTTTCTATAGAAATAAAATTTTGACAAAATTTTCTATAGAAATAAAATTGTGACAAAATTTTCTATAGAAATAAAATTTGGACAAGATTTTCTATAGAAATAAAATTGTGACAAAATTTTCTATAGAAATAAAGTTTTGACAAAATTTTTTATAGAAATAAAATTTTTACAAAATTTTCTATCGAAAATTTTGACAAAATTGTCTATAAAAATAAAATTTTGACAACATATTCTATAGAACTAGCATTTTGACAAAATTTTCTATAAAAATAAAATTTTGACAAAATTTTCTATAGAAATAAAATTTTGACAAAATTTTCTATAGAGATAAAATTTTGACAAAATTTTCTATAGAAACAAAATTTTGACAAAATTTTCTATAGAAATAAAATTTTGACAAAATTTTTTATAGAAATACAATTTTAAAAAAGTTTTCTATAGAAATAAAATTTTGATAAAGTTTTCTATAGAAATAAGAATTTGTCAAAATTTTCTACAGAAATAAAATCTTGACAAAATATTCTATAGAAATAAATTTTTTGACAAAGTTTTCTATAGAAATAAAATTTTGACAAAATTTTCTATAAAAATAAAATTTTAAGAAAATTTTCTATAGAAATAAAATTTTAACAAAATTTTCTATAGAAATAAATTTTTGACAAAGTTTTCTATAGAAATAAAATTTTGACAACATTTTCTATGGAGATAAAATTTTGACAAAATTTTCTATAAAAATAAAATTTTGACAAGATTTTCTATAGAAATAACATTTTGACAAAATTTTCTATAGAAACAAAATTTTGACAACATTTTCTATAGAAAGAAAATTTTGACAAAATTTTCTATAGAGATAAAATTTTGACAACATTTTCTATAGAAATAAAATTTTGACATAAGTGTCTATAGAAACAAAATTTTGGCCAACATTTTTATTTAAAACAATTTTTGACAAAATTTTCTATAGAAATAAAATTTTGACAAAATTTTCTATAGAAATAAAATTTTGACAAAATTTTCTATAGAAATAAAATTTTCACAAAATTTTCTATAGAAATAAAATTTTCACAAAATTTTCTATAGAAGTGAAATTTTGCAAAATAATATATTTGTTTTGTAGCCTTTTCGTAAAATTTTCTACAGATTTTTTTTTAGATTATTTTTGGCTTGAGTGTCAATCGTGTTGAAAAAACCGTGATATGAAAAGGGAAAATTGCGCACATATAGTGTTGGATATTATTTGTTTTAAGGAAGTGAAATCCATATACTGAAAAAAAGCATGCCCGGTTCCAAAGATTTTGTCTTTACATTAATGATTTTGATATTGATTCCGAGCCAGTTGGCAGATTACAACACTTGGGTTGCCCAATCCAAAAATATAAAAATGCAACCCTCATATATTGTTGTCGTAATTTAGCGTGATTTCAACAGACCGGTGGCTTCCACTTAGCTATCCAAACGTAAAGCCAGAGCGGGAGTATGATTACCCCAAATATGTTATTTTCTCGAAAATTATATTTCTGTTTTCGGCAAAAAAAAAACTATATTTTTGCGATGATAATGTTCCATGTTTTTTTTTACTTAGGACTTCGACCAAAATGACAAGTGACCAAATAGTTGAAAACAATATTTAGTGAAAATTGTAACTTGTAGCAAAAGGCAATCTTTGTTTTTGTGACCCAACTTCAATTAAATTCAATTCTTCATAAAATTATTGTTCAAAACAAATTTACAATACGCCACCCATTATTTGTCGTTATACAAAATATAAAAAATACTAATTTTTATCCGTAGGCTAGAAAAAGGAAACAAAAACAGAAAGTCTTAAATTATTAACAAAAACATATCGTAACATTAAAATGAAACAAAAAAAAAAGAAACTCTTTAATATAAAACAATTGCCAAAGTTTTTTTTTTACTTAACAGAAAAAATTATAATTGGATTATGTCTATGGTATAGAGAGAGATATATATGTAACATATATATACATAAAAGGAAAAATTTATAAAAAAAGAAATAAACAATTTTGCATTAGCAAAATGCCTTTATATAATTAACATTAATTTATTTTATAATTTTGTATTTAAGTTGATGTTATAAAAACTATAACTAATATATTTAAATAGCACTCACTCAAACACACACACCGACACATTTATATATATATACATACACATATTTGGGTAAACGAAATTCGATTTGCAAATATATACTAAAAACATTCCATATATTTTGCTATAATTATCATAAATTAAGAAAAAAGGACAAATACTGATATCACAAAACATTTGCTATATTTTGTAAATAATTTGAAATATACAGAAGTGAAATAATCAATGAGAAAGAAAAAAAAAAACTAAACAATGTATACAACAGCCTTTGTAATTATGGCAAAATATGTGATTTTTTTCTATATTAGATAATTTTTTTTTATTTCGGTTGGAATAATAAGCAATTACTATTTTCTAAACCTCAATTCTTTGAAAGTAAAAATATTATAATTATAATTTTATTCGAATTTGACAACTTTTAATATTTCCCTACAAAAATATAAACATGTGTATAGATAAAAAAAAACAAAATTTTTTTCTAAAAATAAATCACTTTTTTCTAATCATCACACAAATTATAAGGATTAAATAAATAGTAAGTCTTGTAAATTTAAAAAAAAAAACAACAACAACAAAAAAATAAATAAAAGGTGTATTATATATTTTAATTAAAGAAGAAAAACAAAATTGCCATATAAAAAACCCTAGTAATAAATAAAAGTAATAAAGGAAGGTGTGAAAAAAATCCAGTGAAAAAATCATTACCTGTATATTAGTGTATAAGTGTATATTTGTTAATTTTTTTTCTAACAATTAAGGTCAAATTGCCATATAAAAAAATTAAAAAAATATATATTTATATATAAATAAAAAAAACTCCTTAAAAAGAAATTCTCTCTACTAACATATACAGACTTCACCCTCATACACACACACTCCCACACATGCTCTTATACACTGTCACCCAAAAATACCCTTTATAATTATTTTATTACTATAAAGTTACACTAACATATATATAGACATATATATTGATTACAAAAATACCATAAAAACAAAACAAAAAAAAAAAAAAAACAATTGAAAATTGTGTAAATATTTGAAGAAATAGCATTAAGCAAAATATATATATAAAAAGAAAAGTCAAATAAATAAAACAAAACAAAAAATCGAATCTAATTAAGCATACAATTTAATTAATTAATTATTAAATAATGACAACAAAACCAAACTAAATGAATGAATTCAATGTATAACAAAACACAAAATATGACATGAAGTGAAAATGAATGATGAAAAACCACTTTAATCAAAAGTAAATAATAACGATAATGATAATACAAAAACAAAAATTTACTAAATAAATATTTGTTTCATGAAAGAAAATGTGCAAAAATATTATGTGTTATAATTATGAAAGGCAATCAATGTGAAGGTATGTATTGGTGATGAATGAAATCTAGGGGGATATTACACTGTACAACACTAATTTGAACACATGAGCAAGACCTTATACACGTGAAACTAGAGGCTCTCTGGAGTAAAACTGCGTTTACAGTTTTTCATTCTCTGGTCATTTGTCCTTTTTAGAGGACTTTAAAGTTTTAAAGGACATTTAAATAGAAAAGAAATTATATATTTGTACTCATCCTACGATGCTGAGATAAAAAGCAAATGAAAGAGGAGACTCCCCTTGGTTTGGCAAAAATATTTGTGTTGTTATATCAGGACATAAGGACCTTATTCAAGTCCTTTCTAAATTGTAAGGAGTTTCCGAATTTTCTAACAACAGTGGAAAAAAGGACAACATTTTGAAAGACTTGAATAAGGTCCAATAAGGATTTTGTTTTCGAATTAAGAAACTTTTAATTAAAATAAAGTTTAACATTTTTATTTTAAAAATAGTCTTCTCTAAATTGAAGACACTCATCTTTAGAATTTTCATCCCTCCATTCAAGTCGTAGTTTTCATTTAATTTAAGTCCGTAAGTTTGGTCAGGCCGAATCTTATGTACCCTCCACCATGGAACTTCTACTACCTTAAAATTCGTTAACACCGTTTTCTAAATTGTAAGTTAGTCCATACGGAGTGTATATTTAACTAACTCTCATTTTAATACCACTAATTTGTAGTTCTATTGGTAAATGCGAGCTATATAAAGGTTTAGATTCCCATATGCATGAGTTTGAACTTGAACCGATTTAGACAAAATTGTAACAGGTTGGCTAATAAGTCCCCGGTCTGACACATAGATGGCATCGCTAGTATTTAATTCATATTATTTTTATACCCTCGACTATAGGATGGGGGTATATTAACTTTGTCATTCCGTTTGTAACACATCGAAATATTGCTCTAAGACCCCATAAAGTATATATATTCTGGGTCGTGGTGAAATTCTGAGTCGTCTGTTGAAATCACGCTAACTTCCGAACGAAACAAGCTATCGACTTGAAACTTGGGACAAGTAGTTGTTATTGATGTAGGTCGGATGGTATAGCAAATGGGCCATATCGGTCCACTTTTACGTATAGCCCCCATATAAAAGGACCCCCAAATTTGGCTTGCGAGGCCTCTAAGATAAGCAAATTTCATCCGATCCGGCTGAAATATGGTAGATGGTGTTAGTATATGGTATCTAACAACCATGCAAAAATTGGTCCACATCGGTCCATAATTATATATAGCCCCCATATAAACCGATCACCAAATTTGACCTCCGGAGCCTCTTGGAAGTCCAAATATAATCTGATTCAGTTGAAATTTGCTACGTGGTGTTAATATATGGCCTCAAACTCCCATGCAAAAATTGGTTTAAATCCGACCATAATTATATATAGCCCCCATATAAACCGATCCCCAGATTTGGCCTCCGGAGCCCCTTGGATGAGCAAAATTCAACCGATTCTGTTGAAATATGGTACGTGATGTTAGTATATGGTATCCAACAATCATGCAAAAATTGGTCCATATCGGTCCATAATTATATATAGCCCCCATATAAACCGATCCCCAGATTTGCCTTGCGGAGCCTCTAAGAGAAGCAAATTTCATCCTATCCGGTTGAAATTTGGTACATGGTGTTGTATATGGTCTCTAATGACCATGCAAAAATTGGTCCACATCGGTGCATAATTATATATATCTCCATATAAACCGATCGCCAGATTTGACCTCTGGAGCCTCTTGGAAGACCAAAATTCGCCTGATTCAGTTGATGTTTGGTACGTGGAGTTAATATATGGCCTCAAACACCCATGCAAACATTGGTCGTAATCTGTCCATAATTATGTATAGACCCCATATAAACCGATCCCCAGATCTGACCTCCGGAGCCCCTTGGAAGAGCAAAATTCATCGGATTCGGTTGAAATTTGGTACGTGTTTTTAGTATATGGTATCCAACAACCATGCATGAATTGGTTCATATCAGTCCATAATTATATATAGCCCCCATATGGAGAAGCGAAATTCATCCGATCTGGTTGAAATTTGGTACGTGGTGGTAGTATATGATATTTAACAACCATGCCAAAAGTGGTCCATATCAGTCCATAATCATATATAGCCCCCATATAAACCGATCCCGAGATTTGGTTTTGGAGCCTCTTGGAGGAGTAAATTTCCTCGGAGTCAGTTGAAATTTGCTACATTGTGCAAGTATATGGCCGTTAACAACACAACCATGCCTAAATAGGTCCATATCGGTCTATAGTTTCATATTTCAATTCTGGCTCCCTACGTACCGTGCAAAAGTCCATATCGATTCGTAACTATTTGTAGACTTACATACCTTTTTGTCTAATATATACCACATGTGGACTAACTCACAATTTAGAAAACGATCTTCCTTTCGTAGAAGTTTCTACGCAATCCATGGTGGAGGGTACATAAGATTCGGCCTGGCCGAACTTACGGCCGTTTATATAATACCAACCTTCAAATGATTCGTGTCAAAATTTGACGTCTGTAAGTCAATTAGTTTGTCAGATAGAGCGTCTTTTGTGAAGCAACTTTTGTTATTGTGAAAAAAATGGAAAAAAAGAAATTTCGTGTTTTGATAAAATACTGTTTTCTGAAGGGAAAAAATGTGGTGGAAGCAAAAACTTGGCTTGATAATGAGTTTTCGGACTATACCCTAGGGAAATCAACTATAATTGATTGATATGCAAAATTCAAGCGTGGTGAAATGAGCACGGAGGACGGTGGACGCCCGAAAGACGTGGTTACCGACGAAAACATCAAAAAAATCCACAAAATGATTTTGAATGACCGTAAAATGCACTTGATCGAGATACCAGAGGTCTCAAAGATATCAAAGGAAGGTGTTGGTCATATCATTCATCAATATTTGGATATGCGGAAGCTCTGTGCAAAATGGGTGCCGCGCGAGCTCACATTAGACCAAAAACGACAACGTGTTGATGATGCGGTGTTTGCAGCTTTTAACTCGTAATACACCCGAGTTTTTCCGTCGATATGTGACAATGAATGAAACATGGCTCCATCACTACACTCATGAGTCCAATCGACAGTCGGCTGAGTGGACAGCGACCGGTGAACCGTCTCCGAAGCGTGAAAAGACTCAAAAGTCCGCTGGCAAAGTAATGGCCTCTGTTTTTTGGGATGCGCATGGAGTAATTTTTATCGATTATCTTGAGAAGCGAAAAACCATCAACAGTGACTATTATATGGCGCTATTGGAGCGTTTGAAGGTCGAAATCGCGGCAAAACGGCCCCACCTTGCTACAAGTCATTGAGAACGATGGCAAAAATTAATGAATTGGGCTTCGAATTGCTTCCCCACCCACCGTATTCTGCAGATTTGGCCCCAGCGACTTTTTCTTGCTCACAGGGAAAAAATTTGGCTGCAATGAAGTGGTGATCGCCGAACTGAGGCCCATTTTTGAGGCAAAACCGAAGGAGTAGTACCAAAATGGTATCAAAAAATTGGAAGGTCGTTATAATCGTTGTATCGCTCTTGAAGGTAACTTTGTTGAATAAAAAAAAAACAAATTTTGACAAAAAAAATTTGATTTTCTTTGTACAAAATCTATGTACTTAAAATTTAAATCTAATGTTATGGGACAAAACACAATTTTAGTAAAAAACAAGTAAGGAAAGTCTAAAGTCGGGCGGGGCCGACTATATTATACCCTGCACCTCTTTGTAGATCTAAATTTTCGATACCATATCACATCCGTCAATTGTGTTGGGGGCTATATATAAAGGTTTGTCCCAAATACATACATTCAAATATCACTCGATCTGGACAGAATTTGATAGACTTCTACAAAATCTATAGACTCAAAATTTAAGTCGCCTAATGCACTAGTTTGGAACACAATGTTAGTAAAAACTATGGAAACATTTAAATCTGAAGCAATTTTAAGGAAACTTCGCAAAAGTTTATTTATGATTTATCGCTCGATATATATGTATTAGAAGTTTAGGAAAACTTTTCGATTAAGCAGAGGCGATTTTACAAGGAGAATGTTGGTATTTTGACCATTTTTGTCGAAATCAGAAAAACATATATATATAGGAGCTATATCTAAATCTGAACCGATTTCAACCAAATTTGGCACGCATAGCTACAATGCTAATTCTACTCCCTGTGCAAAATTTGAACTAAATCGGAGTTAAAAATTGGCCTCTGTGGTCTATGAGTGTAAATCGGGCGAAAGCTAAATCTATATCTAAATCTGAACCGATTTCAATCAAATTTGGCACGCATAGCTACAATGCTAAATCTACTCCCTGTGCAAAATTTCATCCAAAGTGGGCCAAAACTCAGGCTTTTACACATCAACGGAGTAGATGAAAAGTTTCGTCTATTTGATTACTTTTTTCATCAATTTGACGACTTTAGTTGTCCTAATACATCTTGGAAGCCGATTTAAAAAAGAAACCATGTGAACAAATGTTTGCTCAAATTCTCGTTTGAGTTAAGTTAAATGTGGAGAGAGCATGAAATACCAAAAAAAAAAAAATAACTTTGCTCTCATTAATAAAAGCTGTGTACAGTTATTTGAAAAAAGAAACGTAGTAAGCGAATTTGGCTGTGTGTGTGTTTTTTAGGTAGAGAATTAATGCACATCTACAGAACGTATGAATTTTATCATCGCATTGAACACTGTTTCGTCACATTGACGATAGCTACAATGCTAAATCTACTCCCTGTGCAAAATTTCATCCAAATTGGGCCAAAACTCAGGCTTTTAGGACCATATTAGTCCATATCGGGCGAAAGATATATATGGAAGCTATATCTAAATCTGAACCGATTTCAATCAAATTTGCACACTTGACTATACTACTAATTGTACTCCTAAGGCAAAATTTCAACCAAATTGGGCCAAAACTCTGGCTTCTGGGGCCATATAAGTCCATATCGGGCGAAAGATATATATGGAAGCTATATCTAAATCTGAACTGATTTCAATCAAATTTGGCACACATGACTATACTACTAATTGTACTCCTTGTGCAAAATTTCAAGCTAATCGGGATAAAACTCTGGCTTCTGGGTCCATATAAGTGCATATCGGGCGAAATATATATATATGGGAGCTATATCTAAATCTGAACCGATTTCTTCCAAAATCAATAGGGTTCTATTCTGACCCAAAAAAGGAACACGTGCAAATTTGAAGGCGATTGGACTTATATTGCGACCTAGACTTTGATCACAAAAATGTGTTCACAGACAAACGGACGGTCGGACAGACGGACACGGTTATATCGACTCAGGGAACCACCCTGGGCATTATTGCCAAAGACACCATATGTCTACCTCGTCTCCTTCTGGGTGTTACAAACATATGCACTAACTTATAATACCCTGTTCCACAGTGTGGCGCAGGGTATAAATATATATGCTTGAAGCCAAATGTGTTTGGGGTATATGTTACAGAAGCGATTTTTTTAAGGGTGCAATTATACACGATTCTTCGTCATCTCAATACCTTTCACTTAAATATTTTCAGCAATATAATCGGACAATTCGATTTATTGCGAGATATAATTGGTTTAGTGAAAAAGAGCAAAAAAACTAAAATTCACGGGATATCTCAAAAACTGTTTTTAACCATTTTTTTATACCCACCACCATAGGATGGGGGGGGGGTATATTAACTTTGTCATTCCGTTTGTAACACATCGAAATATTGCTCTAAAACCCCATGAAGTATATATATTTTGGGTCGTGGTGAAATTCTAAGTCGATCTAAGCATGTCCGTCCGTCCGCCGTTCGTCTGTTGAAATCACGCTAACTTCCGAACGAAACAAGCTATCGACTTGAAACTTGGCACAAGTAGTTGTTATCGGTGTAGGTCGAATGGTATTGCAAATGGGCCATATCGGACCACTTTTACGTATAGCCCCCATATAAACCGACGCTCAAATTTGGCTTGCGGAGCCTCTTAGAGGAGCAAAGTTCATCCGATCCGGTTGAAATTTGGTACATGGTGTAAGTATATGATCTGTAACAACCATGCAAAAATTGGTCCACATCGGTCCATAATCATATATAGCCCCTATATAAACCGATCCCTAGATTTGGCTTGCGGTGTTAGTATATGTACATGGTGTTAGTATATGTTCTACAACAACCATGCAAACTTTGGTTCACATCGGTCCATAATTATATATAGCCCTCATATAAACCGATCCCCAGATTTGACCTCCGGAGCCCCTCGGAAGAGCAAAATTCACCCGATCTGGTTGAAATTTGGTACGTGGTGTTAGTATATGGGCTCTAACAACCATGCGAAAATAGGTCCATACCGGTCTTAATTATATATAACCCCCATATAAACCGATCCCCAGATTTGACCTCCGGAGCTATTGGAGGAGCAAAATTCATCCGACCCGGTTTAAATTGGGTACGTGGTGAAATTTGGTACATTGCGCTAGTATATGGCCGCTAACAACCATGCCAAAATTGGTCCATATCGGTCTATAGTTATATATAGCCGATCCCCAAAAATACCCAGCAAAAAAAGCGTCGCCAAAAAAGTAATGAAAATGTTCTTTTTGGATCTGGAAGTGGTGCAAAATTGACGCAGAAGCGATGAATTTAACATGGGCTTGTCATAGGACGGAAGTCCTCCATTTCAACAGCTTGCATTGCATTTAAATTGCACCACTTCTTTAGGTGTGATCCGAGTTCAATGTTTTGGATGTAAAATAAAAAATTCTGTGATATTTTGTCAAATAAATAATTTTTATAATTTTTAATGGATTCTAACGCTTGTCGGAAACGTTTGACCTCAAATATTTTCAAAAATTCACAATTTTTTCAAATTGGATTTAGCATTTTTTTTTGACAAAATTTAAATGATTTGTACCATTTATGCAACCTATTTGAAACAAAAAAAGTTAAAATTACCCATTAAAAGTATGAAAAAAAAAACATGTTATAAAAGATTGAATTAAAAGAACTTCCTGGGAAAATAAAATGAAGAACATCATTGGGATGCATCTTCTGGAAGTGCTTTTAAAGTTGTGCCTTTCGAAGAACTTCCAAATTTTTTTGCTGGGTTATTTACCAAAATTTTATTTCTATAGAAAATTTTGTCAAAATTTTATTACTATAGAAAATTTTGTCAAGATTTTATTTCTATAGAAATTTTTGTCAAAATTTTATTTCTATAGAAAATTTTGTCAAATTTTATTTCTATAGTAAGTTTTGTCAAAATTTTATTTCTCGAGGAAATTTTGTCAAACTGAATTACTTACGTATTTAATCGGCCTTTTTATACCCTGCGCCACACTGTGGAACAGGGTATTATAAGTTAGTGCATATGTTTGTAACACCCAGAAGGAGACGAGATAGACACATGGTGTCTGTGGCAATAATGCTCAGGGTGGGTCCCTGAGTCGATATAACCATGTCCGTCTGTCCGTCCGTCTGTCTGTGAACACATTTTTGTGATCAAAGTCTAGGTCGCAATTTAAGTCCAATCGCCTTCAAATTTGGCACATGTTCCTAATTTGGGTCAGAATAGAACCCTATTCATTTTGGAAGAAATCGGTTCAGATTTAGATATAGCTCCCATATATATCTTTCGCCCGATATGCACTAATATGGACCCAGCAGCCAGAGTTTTATACCGATTTGCTTGGAATTTTGTACAAACATAACACTTAGTCTTATAGTCAAGTGTGCAAAATTTGATTGAAATCGGTTCAGATTTAGATATAGCTCCCATATATATCTTTCGCCCAATATGGACTAATATTGTCCTAAAAGCCAGAGTTTTGGCCCAATTTGGTTGAAATTTTTCACAGGGAGTAGATTTAGCATTGTAGCTATGCGTGCCAAATTTGGCACCCCCCAGAAGCCAGATTTTTGGCCGAATTTGGTTGAAATTTTGCACTAGGAGTACAATTAGTAGTATAGTCAAGTGTGCAAAATTTGATTGAAATCGATTCAGATTTAGATATAGATCCCATATATATCTTTCGCCCGATATGCACTTATATGGACCAAGAAGCCAGAGTTTTATCCCGATTAGCTTGAAATTTTGCACAAGGAGTACAATTGGTAGTATAGTCGGGTGTGCGAAATTTGATTGAAATCGGTTCAGATTTAGATATAGCTTCCATATATATTTTTCGCCCGATATGGACTTATATGGCCCCTGAAGCCAGAGTTTTGGCCCAATTTGGTTGAAATTTGGACTAGGAGTACAATTAGTAATATAGTCATGTGTGCCAAATTTGATTGAGGTCGGTTCAGATTTAGATATAGCTCCCATATATATAGCCGTGTCGGAACGGCGTTTCACATTGCGGCGAAACCACTTGGAGGAATACTCAGAAATGTCATCAGTATTAGTGAGGGGCTACAATCCACCATTGAATAATTTTTTGGGGTTTGGTCAAAACTGGAATTGAATCCTACAACCTTTTGTATACAAGACGAGTATGCTTACCATTGCATCACGGTGTTTCCCTCAAATTTCAGAAGTATTAATATGGTCGGTGAGTTAACCAAACTTGTTATATGCAGCATACGGACTACATTTGTTCATGATAAAGCTGCTATATCCTATCCAAACAAACGACCGTCAATTTATTTAATTTCAACATTAATTCGTTCAATTTAAATCTAATCCCTCCGGGAAATAATGACTCTAAAGTGGACAAAAAATTAATACAACATTTTTATTGGAAATGCTCTAAAGTGCTTTCGTTTTGTGTGTGTGTGTTGGTTTTTTCTCCAACTTTCAGTAAATTGCGATGTGTTTAATGTAATTAAAATGGCAAAAAGATAATACAACATGTCAATATCAATTAAAATTTAAATGTGTCGTCACATAAAACAAATTACACTTTTAACATGACTTGTAATCGGAAGAGGAAATGCGAAACAAAACAAGTATATACAGCACTAAGTTCGGCCGGGCCGAATCTTAAATACCCACCACCATGAACCAAATATTAGGGTTTCCTTTGAAATTTCAGGAGGGATTGAGGACTTGAGGACACTTCCCGAAGATAAATTTAAAGATTTCACCTATGAGGACTATATCAGATTCTGGATTTATAAGAACCATTTTTGTTTGAGTTTTAGAGGAATCATTAACATCTCTTGTAAGTGTGCAAGAAAATTATAAAATAACGTCTTGCTTTGAAATCTTAAATCTGTAGATTTTCACCCGAGAAGTATCTGAAATCTGAAAATTTTACATTGAGTTTCAAGCAATTTTCATGATCAGTGCGCCTTCTATACCCTCAAGAAATGAAGTCGGTCTATATGGAGGCATTACCAAAAGGACCGATAAAAACTTAATCCGATACACGTTTTTGGGAGCCTAAAATAATATTTACAATTTCAGGCAAATCGCATAAAAACTACGGATTCTAGAAACCCAAGAAGTAAAATCGGGATATCGGTCTATATGGGGGCTATACCAAAAAATGGACCGATACTCACCATTTTTGGCACACCCTTTATGGTCCTCAAATACCTATAAATTTCCAATTTCAGACAAATTGTATTTAAACTACGGATTCTATAAGCCCAAGACCCCAAATCGGGAGGTCGTTTTATATGGGGACCACACCAAAACATGGACCGATACTCACCATTTCTGGCACACGTATTTGTGGTCCTACAATACCTCTAGATTTCCAATTTCAGGTAAATTGAATAAAAACTGCGGTTTCTATAAGCCCAAGAAGTAAAATCGGGAGATCGGTCTATATGGGGGCTATACCAAAATATGGACCGATACTCACCATTTACGGCACACCTCTTTATGGTCCTAAAATACCACTAGATTTCCAATTTCAGGCAAATAGGATAAAAACTTCGGATTCTAGAAGCCCAAGAATTAAAATCGGGAAATCGGTCTATATAGGGGCTATACCAAATATGGACCGATACTTACCATTTTCGGCACACCTCTTTATGATCCTAAAATACCACTAGATTTCCAATTTCAGACAAATTGGATAAAAACTACGGTTTCTATAAGCCCAAGACCCCAAATCGGGAGGTCCTTTTATATGGGGACCATACCAAAACATGGACCGATACTCACAATTTTTGGCATACGTATTTGTGGTCCTACAATACTTCTAGATTTCCAATTTCAGGTAAATTGAATAAAAACTGCGGTTTCTATAAGCCCAAGAAGTAAAATCGGGAGATCGGTCTATATGGGGGCTATACCAAAATATTGTCCGATACTCACAATTTTTGGCACACGTATTTGTGGTCTTACAATACCTCTAGATTTACAATTTCAGGTAAATTGAATAAAAACTGCGGTTTCTATAAGCCCAAGAAGTAAAATCGGGAGATCGGTCTATATGGGGGCTATACCAAAACATGGACCGATACTCACCATTTTTGGCACACCCCTTTATGGTCATAAAATACCTCTACATTTCCAATTTCAAGCAAATTGGATAAAAACTACGATTTCTATAAGCCCAAGACCCCAAATCGGGAGGTCGGTTTATATGGGGACTATATCAAAACCTGGACCGATATAGCCCATCTTCGAACTTGACCTGCCTGCAGACAAAAGACGAGTTTGTGCAAAATTTCAGCGCGATTGCTTCATTATTGAAGACTGTAGCGTGATTACAACAGACAGACAGACAGACAGACAGACAGACAGACGGACAGACGGACATCGTTATATCGTCTTAGAATTTCTCCCTGATCAAGAATATATATACTTTATATAGTCGGAAATCGATATTTCGATGCGTTACAAACGGAATGACAAACTTATTATACCCCCGTCACCATTCTATGGTGGTGGGTATAAAAAAACACAGGGTAGCAAATCCCCAGCAGAAGTAGCATCACCGCCATTGAAATTAAATCAAATAATGAATCATAATGGTGTTTTAATACGAAACTAATTCCATTTTTGTGTGTCCTTTTTTTCCTTTGTTGTTGTTGCTGTTGTTGGTTTATTCACACTCACATTCCCTATTCCCCAGGACATATGGTGGCAACAGTACTTACGGGCACAAAATTGTGAAAACCAATGAATATTCCTCGGGAGTGAGTCCTCAATGCAGATGGATGATCATGATGATGATGATGCTGCTGCTGATGTATTGTAAATTAAAACTGGCAAATGTCAGCATTTGTGGTGACCACCAACACAAACATTTGCATGCATGGACACATTAATGGCATAGAAGACACAAATGCATAGGACATCTCCTATATGTCATTGTATTCGGCCCCTACCCCCTCCATACGTCATGATATCTATGATGTTGGAAAAACGGAAGTCGGACTGCAACATAGTAACAAGAGACCCTAATGTAATATTTTTACAAAAGTACTTGCACTCATTGTAACCACAAATGCTTACAAAAGATTTGACTCGAATCAATGATGGCATTTAAGCAGACCCCCACTTGTCCTACGGTTTTGATAAGATTATGTGCAATTAGTAACTGCTGGCGAAAGTCCAAGCAATCTAAATTTTTTATTTCCAAATGTTTTGGGATTTATTTTGAAGGCAATCCCTATATGGAAATTTAAGGAAAATGAGCTGTGGACCATATGACCTCCAAAACGCCAGACATTAAGTCATAGATATCATCTGCACTATTCAATTTACCTTATTACTTCACTAATATTATTATTATTATTATTTGTAATTAGTACTTTAATATTTTTTGTTATTAACACAAACTTAGGAAATCCAAAGATTCGTTATCTCGAAATTTTCATACACCTGTCCTTTGGCTGAACGTGATCCTGCCTTGGAGCCCAACTGGCTTGTAAGCACGGTTGTCACAGTTGGTAGAATTCTACCACAAATGGTAGAAATTTTACTATTTAGCCGATTGGTAGAATTTTTGAAGTTTTAGTAGATTTTGCAAAATATTGCTCTACATCTAAGAGTACTTCGATATCCAATTTTGAGAAAATTTTCTACAAAAATAAATTTATGACAAAATTTTCTAGAGAAATAAAATTTTGAGAAAATTTTGGGAAAATTTTGTACAGAAATAAAATTTTGAAAAAATTTTCTATATAAATAAAATTTTGAGAAAATTTTCTATAGAAATAAAATTTTGAGAAAAATTTCTATAGAAATAAAAAAAATTGAGAAAATTTTGGGAAAATTTTGTACAGAAAAAAAATTTTGAGAAAATTTTCTATAGCAACATAACGATTGGTAGAATTTTTGAAGTCTTGGTCGATTTTGCAAAATATTGCTCTCCATCTAAGAGGTACTTCGATATCCAATTTTGAGAAAATTTTCTACAAAAATAAATTTTTGACAAAATTTTCTACAAAAATAAATTTTTGACAAAATTTTCTATTGAAATAAAATTTTGAGAAAATTTTCTATAGAAATAAAAAATTTTGAGAAAATTTTGTAAAGAAATAAAATTTTGAGACAATTTTCTATAGAAATAAAAATTTGAGAAAATTTTCGATATACAATTTTGACAAAATATTCTACAAAAATAAATGTTTAACAAAATTTTCTATAGAAATAAAATTTTGAGAAAATTTTGGGAAAATTTTGTACAGAAATAAAATTTTGAAAAAAATTTCTATATAAGTTATTTTTCCTTTATCCTATAGCTTTCCCTGTCAGGAGTATTCAATAATATTTTTAGGTATTCCATGCAGAAGCTTTGATGAGACGAATATATTTCCCAGACTATAGAAATTTTAACTTTGTTCCACTTAAGGACAAATCTGGTTTTTTTCAAGCGATGACACTTTCTTTTTGTGTACCACTAAACCATACTTTTTTCAGTTTTTTGTCACCTTCTTTTAATTAATTCCTTTGTCAAGATTTTTTCTATAGAAACATTTATCAAAATTTTATATCTATAGGATTTTTTTAAATTCCATTTCTGTAGTTGAAATTTTATTTATATAGCAAATTTTGTTAACATTTTATTTCTGTAAAAATGTATTAAAATTTTGTTTCTATAGATTTTTTTATACCCTCCACCATAGGATGGGGGTATATTAAGTTTGTCATTCCGTCTGTAACACATCGAAATATTGCTCTAAGACCCCATAAAGTATATATATTCTGGGTCGTGGTGAAATTCTGAGTCGATCTAAGCATGTCCGTCCGTTTGTTGAAATCACGCTATCTTCCGAACGAAACAAGCTATCGACTTGAAACTTGGCACAAGTAGTTGTTATTGATGTAGAGCGGATGGTCATGTAGGGCCATATCGGTCCACTTTTACGTATAGCCCCCACATAAACGGACCCCCAAATTTGGCTTGGGGATCCGATCCGGCTAAAACTTGGTACATGATGTTGGTATATGGTCTCTAACAACCATGCAAAAATTGGTCCACATCGGCCCATAATTATATATAGCCCCCATATAAACCGATCCCCAGATTTGGCTTGCGGAGCCTCTAACAGAAGCATATTCCATCCGATCCGGCTGAAATTTGGTACATGGTGTTGGTATATGGTCTCTAACAACCACGCAAAAATTGGTCCACATAGGTCCATAATTATATATAGCCCCCATATAAACCGATCCCCAGATTTGGCTTGCGGAGCCTCAAAGAGAAGCAAATTTCATCCGATCTTGCTGAAATTTGGTACATGTTGCTAGTATATGGTCTCTAACAACCATGCAAAAATTGGGCCACATCGGTCCATAATTATATATAGCCACCATATAAACCGATCCCCAGATTTGGCTTGCGGAACCTCTAAGAGAAGCAAATTTCATCCGATCCGGTTGAAATTTTGTACATAGTGTCAGCATATGATCTGTAACAACAATGCAAAAATTGGTCCACATCGGTCCATAATTATATATAGCCCCCATAGAAACCGATCCCCAGATTTGACCTCCGGTGCCTTTTGGAGAAGCAAAATTCATCCGATCTGGTTGAAATTTGGTACGTGTTGGTAGTATATTGGTAGTATATGATATTTAACAACCATGCCAAAAGTGGTCCATTTTTATTTCTATAGGAATTTTTTGTCTACAAAGGTAAGTTTTATTTTTAATACTGTAAGTAGTAACTTTTTGATTACTGGTATTACTGAAAGAATAGCTAATGCTTACCCAGTTTTTTATTTTTTAAGGAAATTTTGTCAAAATTTTATTATAATAGAGATTTTTGTTGAAATTTTATTTCTACAGAAAATTTTGTCAACGTTTTATTTCTTTAGAAAATTTATTCAATATTTTATTAATGCAGAAGATTTTCTCAAAATTTTATTGTAGAAAATTTTGTCAAAATTTTATTCCTGCAGAAAATTTTGTCATAATTTTATTTTTCAAGGAAATTTGCCAAAATTTATTTCTATAAAAAATTTTCTCAAAATTTTATTTCTGTAGAATATGTTCTCAAAATTGTTTTTTATTGAATATTTTGTCAAAATTTTTTTTTGTTGAATATTTTGTCAAAATTTTAGTTCTATAGAAAATTTTCTCAAACTTTTATTTCTAAATCAATTTTTTTCAATTTCATTCAATTTTTTTTTCTATAGAAAATTTTCACAAAATTTTATTTCTATTGTCAATTTTCTCAAAATTTTATTTTTATAGAAAATGTCAAAATTTTATTTCTATAAAAAATTTTGTCAAAATTTTATTTCTGTGGAAAACTTTGTTAAAATTGTGTCAAAATTTGTAATTCTATAGAATATTTTGTCAAAATTGTATATAGAAAATTTTCTCAAATTTTTATTTCTATAGAAAATTTTGCCAAATGTTATTTCTATAGAAAATTTTCTCAAAATGTTATTTCTATAGAAAATTTTCTCAAAATTTTATTTCTATAGAAATTTTTCTCAAAATTTTATTTCTATAGAAAATTTTGTCAAGAATTTATTTTTGTAGAAAATTTTCCCAAAATTCGATATCGAAGCTTAGATGGAGAGAAATATTTTGCAAAATTGACCAAGACTTCAAAAATTCTACCAATCGTTATGTTTCTATAGACAATTTTCTCAAAATTTTATTTCTATAGAATTTTTTTTATTTCTATAGAAAATTTTCTCAAAGTTTTATTTCTATAGAAAATTTTCTCAAAATTTTATTTCTATAGAGAAATTTCTCAAAATTTTATTTCAATAGAAAATTTTGTCAAAAATTTATTTTTGTAGAAAATTTTCTCAAAATTGGATATCGAAGTACCTCTTAGACAGAGAGCAATATTTTGCAAAATCGACCAAGACTTCAAAAATTCTACCAATTGTTATGTTGCTATAGAAATTTTTCTCAAATGTTTTTTTTCTGTACAAAATGTTCCCAAAATTTTCTCAATTTTTTTATTTCTATAGAAAATTTTCTCAAAAGTTTATTTCTATAGAAAATTTTCTCAAAATTTTATTTATATAGAAAATTTTTTCAAAATTTTATTTCTGTACAAAATTTTTTCAAAATTTTATTTCTATAGAAAATTTTGTCAAAAATTTATTTATATAGAAAATTTTCTCAAAATTTTATTTCTATAGAAAATTTTCTCAAAATTTTATTTATATAGAAAATTTTGTCAAAATTTTATTTCTATAGAAAATTTTCTCAATATTTTATTTATATAGAAATTTTTTTCAAAATTTTATTTCTGTACAAAATTTTCCCAAAATTTTCTCAAAATTTTATTTCTATAGAAAATTTTGTTAAACATTTATTTTTGTAGAATATTTTGTCAAAATTGTATATCGAAAATTTTCTCAAATTTTTATTTCTATAGAAAATTGTCTCAAAATTTTATTTCTTTACAAAATTTTGAGAAAATTTTGTAAAGAAATAAAATTTTGAGACAATTTTCTATAGAAATAAAAATTTGAGAAAATTTTCGATATACAATTTTGACAAAATATTCTACAAAAATAAATGTTTAACAAAATTTTCTATAGAAATAAAATTTTGAGAAAATTTTGGGAAAATTTTGTACAGAAATAAAATTTTGAAAAAAATTTCTATATAAATAAAATATTGAGAAAATTTTCTATAGAAATAAAATTTTGACAAAATTTTCTATATAAATAAAATTTTGAGAAAATTTTCTATAGAAATAAAATTTTGAGAAAATTTTCTATATAAATAAATTTTTGACAAAATTTTCTATAGAAATAAAATTTTGAAAAAATTTTGTACAGAAATAAAATTTTGAAAAAATTTTCTATATAAATAAAATTTTGAGAAAATTTTCTATAGAAATAAACTTTTGAGAAAATTTTCTATAGAAATAAAAAAATTGAGAAAATTTTGGGAACATTTTGTACAGAAAAAAAACATTTGAGAAAAATTTCTATAGCAACATAACAATTGGTAGAATTTTTGAAGTCTTGGTCGATTTTGCAAAATATTGCTCTCTGTCTAAGAGGTACTTCGATATCCAATTTTGAGAAAATTTTCTACAAAAATAAATTTTTGACAAAATTTTCTATTGAAATAAAATTTTGAGAAATTTCTCTATAGAAATAAAATTTTGAGAAAATTTTCTATAGAAATAAAACTTTGAGAAAATTTTCTATAGAAATAAAAAAAATTCTATAGAAATAAAATTTTGAGAAAATTGTCTATAGAAACATAACGATTGGTAGAATTTTTGAAGTCTTGGTCAATTTTGCAAAATATTTCTCTCCATCTAAGCTTCGATATCGAATTTTGGGAAAATTTTCTACAAAAATAAATTCTTGACAAAATTTTCTATAGAAATAAAATTTTGAGAAAAATTTCTATAGAAATAAAATTTTGAGAAAATTTTCTATAGAAATAACATTTTGAGAAAATTTTCTATAGAAATAACATTTGGCAAAATTTTCTATAGAAATAAAAATTTGAGAAAATTTTCTATATACAATTTTGACAAAATATTCTATAGAATTACAAATTTTGACACAATTTTAACAAAGTTTTCCACAGAAATAAAATTTTGACAAAATTTTTTATAGAAATAAAATTTTGACATTTTCTATAAAAATAAAATTTTGAGAAAATTGACAATAGAAATAAAATTTTGTGAAAATTTTCTATAGAAAAAAAAATTGAATGAAATTGAAAAAAATTGATTTAGAAATAAAAGTTTGAGAAAATTTTCTATAGAACTAAAATTTTGACAAAATATTCAACAAAAAAAAATTTTGACAAAATATTCAATAAAAAACAATTTTGAGAACATATTCTACAGAAATAAAATTTTGAGAAAATTTTTTATAGAAATAAATTTTGGCAAATTTCCTTGAAAAATAAAATTATGACAAAATTTTCTGCAGGAATAAAATTTTGACAAAATTTTCTACAATAAAATTTTGAGAAAATCTTCTGCATTAATAAAATATTGAATAAATTTTCTAAAGAAATAAAACGTTGACAAAATTTTCTGTAGAAATAAAATTTCAACAAAAATCTCTATTATAATAAAATTTTGACAAAATTTCCTTAAAAAATAAAAAACTGGGTAAGCATTAGCTATTCTTTCAGTAATACCAGTAATCAAAAAGTTACTACTTACAGTATTAAAAATAAAACTTACCTTTGTAGACAAAAAATACCTATAGAAATAAAAATGGACCACTTTTGGCATGGTTGTTAAATATCATATACTACCAATATACTACCAACACGTACCAAATTTCAACCAGATCGGATGAATTTTGCTTCTCCAAAAGGCACCGGAGGTCAAATCTGGGGATCGGTTTCTATGGGGGCTATATATAATTATGGACCGATGTGGACCAATTTTTGCATTGTTGTTACAGATCATATGCTGACACTATGTACAAAATTTCAACCGGATCGGATGAAATTTGCTTCTCTTAGAGGTTCCGCAAGCCAAATCTGGGGATCGGTTTATATGGTGGCTATATATAATTATGGACCGATGTGGCCCAATTTTTGCATGGTTGTTAGAGACCATATACTAGCAACATGTACCAAATTTCAGCAAGATCGGATGAAATTTGCTTCTCTTTGAGGCTCCGCAAGCCAAATCTGGGGATCGGTTTATATGGGGGCTATATATAATTATGGACCTATGTGGACCAATTTTTGCGTGGTTGTTAGAGACCATATACCAACACCATGTACCAAATTTCAGCCGGATCGGATGGAATATGCTTCTGTTAGAGGCTCCGCAAGCCAAATCTGGGGATCGGTTTATATGGGGGCTATATATAATTATGGGCCGATGTGGACCAATTTTTGCATGGTTGTTAGAGACCATATACCAACATCATGTACCAAGTTTTAGCCGGATCGGATCCCCAAGCCAAATTTGGGGGTCCGTTTATGTGGGGGCTATACGTAAAAGTGGACCGATATGGCCCTACATGACCATCCGCTCTACATCAATAACAACTACTTGTGCCAAGTTTCAAGTCGATAGCTTGTTTCGTTCGGAAGATAGCGTGATTTCAACAAACGGACGGACATGCTTAGATCGACTCAGAATTTCACCACGACCCAGAATAT
This sequence comes from Haematobia irritans, assembly GCF_050003625.1. Classification (NCBI taxonomy): domain Eukaryota; kingdom Metazoa; phylum Arthropoda; class Insecta; order Diptera; family Muscidae; genus Haematobia; species Haematobia irritans. The sequence continues at coordinate 196,246,643 of NC_134398.1, forward strand.
ATATACTTTATGGGGTCTTAGAGCAATATTTCGATGTGTTACAGACGGAATGACAAACTTAATATACCCCCATCCTATGGTGGAGGGTATAAAAAAATCTATAGAAACAAAATTTTAATACATTTTTACAGAAATAAAATGTTAACAAAATTTGCTATATAAATAAAATTTCAACTACAGAAATGGAATTTAAAAAAATCCTATAGATATAAAATTTTGATAAATGTTTCTATAGAAAAAATCTTGACAAAGGAATTAATTAAAAGAAGGTGACAAAAAACTGAAAAAAGTATGGTTTAGTGGTACACAAAAAGAAAGTGTCATCGCTTGAAAAAAACCAGATTTGTCCTTAAGTGGAACAAAGTTAAAATTTCTATAGTCTGGGAAATATATTCGTCTCATCAAAGCTTCTGCATGGAATACCTAAAAATATTATTGAATACTCCTGACAGGGAAAGCTATAGGATAAAGGAAAAATAACTTTTGGAAATCACAATGGACCAATATAGTGTGGGGTATACCAGTACTTATCCATGGATTGGAGTCATCTTCCTCTATAACCTAAAATTTCCTGATGTCTGCTTAGTTTCGATATATTGGGAAAGTGGGTTTCAGTAAACTATTGAAACACTCTAAAATGTATGTTTATTGGGGAAGCTGAACAGACCTATAAAAACTCTCATTTTGCACGAATTTCGGATGTGTGTGTGTTCCGAATGGAAAGTAGAGCCATTACAATTGGCATAAATTAAAAGTCCTTTTCCATATTTCAACTCACCTAAATTGACATAGACCCCCTGAAAAACATTGACAACCACTAAATATTCAAAGTTTCAAAAAATTCATTCTAAAAGGGAATGAATCCCAAGTTATGAATAAAATTTTATGTAGATAAAAAAATAAAACTAAAGGTAGAAATTTTCGTTATGGAAAATGTTTTTTGTAAATTTTTATAAAATACTTTGTTTTATTTTTTTATAAAATTTCCTTCATGGTCTTATTGCGGTTTCATTCCCCTTTTTGTTTTGCTTGAATAATAATGTCATCTATATGAGGAGTCATAAGAGGCCGACACTTTCATTGGCAACCCCCCAAGCGCAACCATTACCAATACAAGCCGAACAGACTTCGTCCTGCCGGCATGTAATCACAAATATTTATGTGTGTATTACTCATACTCATACTGATCATTATGTTGTTGACGATGTTCACATGCAGCACTATGGCAATGTGTCCTTCTTTGTCATACTGTCCACTACTCATTATGCCCTAATATTAGTTTCGCGGATGTGTCAGTGACAGCAATCAAATACGCAGTAGACATGTGTGCAGAGAAAAACAGTTCGAGTGAATGACACAGTGATACACAGAGGAAAATAATTATACAGAAAAATTTTAATAACCATAACTTCAGTCGCAGATTTCAAAAACATATTTAGTACGTTACTCATTTGAAAGGTAAAATATTTATTTGGGTGATAGTTCACTAATTTATAAACTTAGAAAAGCAGAATTCTACCACAAATAACAGATTTTTAACCGTTTGGTAGAATTCTTGATGTTTTGCTAGATTTGGCCAAATATTACTCTCCACGGAACGAAAAATTGGGCGAAAAATATAAATGGGAGCTATATCTAAATCTGAACCGATTTCAATAAAATTTAGCACACTTAACTTGACACTACTAATTGTACTCCTAGTGCAAAATTTCAACCAAATTGGGCTAATACTCTGGCTTCTGGGGCCATATAAGTCTATATCGGGCGAAAGATGTATATGAGCTATATCTCAATCTGAACTGATTTCAATCAAATTTGGCACACCTATAGTACTTATTGTTCTCCTGGTGCAAAATTTCAAGGAAATTAGAGTAAAACTCTGGCTTCTGGGTCCATATAAGTCCATATCGGGCGAATGATATATATGAGAGCTATATCTAAATCTGAACCGATTTCTCCCAACATCAATAGGGTTCTATTCTGACCCAAAACAGGAACTTGTGCCAAATGTGAATGCGATTGGACTTAAACTGCGACCTAGACTTTGATCACAAAAATGTGTTCACAGACAGACGGACGGACGGACAGACTGACATGGCTATATCGACTCAGTGACCCACCCTGAGCATTATTGCCAAAGACACCATGTGTCTATCTCGTCTCCTTCTAGGTGTTGCAAACATATGCACTAACTTATAATACCCTGTTCCACAGTCTGTACTATAATAAAATATAGAACAAATTTGCTACAGAAATAAAATTTAGACAAAATTTTCTGTAGAAATAAAATTTAGAAAAAATTTCTATATAAATAAAATTTTAATAAAATTATCTATAGAAATAAAATATAACCAGATTTTCTACAGAAATATCATTTAGAGAAATTTCCTATTAAAATAAATGTTTGACACAATTTTCTACAAAAATAAAATTTTGAAAATTTTTTAGAAAATTTTTCTAAAAAAAATAAATTTTTCCATAGAAATAAAATTTTGACAAAAATTATTTATAGAAATAAAATTTAGGAAAAAAAATCAATAGAAAAAAACATTAGAAAAAAACTTTCAATAGAAATAAAATTTTAACAAACTTTAATGTAGAAACAAAATGTTGACAAAGTTTTCGATAGAAATAAAATTTCAATAAGATTTTCTACAAGAATGAAATTTTGACAACATTTCCTATAGAAATAAAATTTTGCCAAATTTTAAATCATAAATATAGATTTTGATAAAATTTCCTATAGACTTTGACAAAAGTTTCTGTACAAATAAAATGTATATAAAATTTTTTAATAACATGTTACCAAAGTTTTCCCTAGAAATAAAAAGTCAATAAAATTTTCCGCAGAAATGGAATTTGGACAAAATTTTGTTAAAGTTAATTTAGAAAAAAAATTCTATAGAGATAAAATTTCGACAAAATTTTCTGTAGAAATAAATTTTTGAAAAAAAATCTATAGAAATAAAATTTTAATAAAATATTCTAACAAAAATAAAATCTTACCAAAGTTTTCTATAGAAATAAAATTTCAACAAGATTTTCTACAGAAATGAAATTTTGACAAAATTTCCTATGAAAAGAAAATTTCAACAAAATTTTCGGTAGAAATAACATTTTTAACAACATTTTCTATAGGATAAAAATTTTGACAAAATTTTCTGTAGAAATAAAATTTTGACAAAATTTTCCATAGAAAAAAATTTTGACAAAATTTTCAGTAGAAATAAAATTTTGACAAAATTTTCTATAGAAATATAATTTTGACAAAATTTTCTACAGAAATACAATTTTAACAAATTTTTCTATGAAAATAACATTTTTCTATGAAAATAACAACAAATTTTATATAGAAATAAAGTTGAGAAAAAAATTTCTATAAAAATAAAATTAAGGAACATTTTTCTATACACAAAAAGTATAAAAAAAATATTCTATAGAAATGAGAGTCATGCAATGGTTTGCAAACACAAGGTCGTGAGTTCGATTCCTGCTTTGAGCGAACACCAAAAAGTTTTTCAGCGGTGGATTATCCCACCTCTAAGTGGTTTCACTGCAATGTGGAACGCCGTTCGGACTCGGCTATAAAAAGGAGGTCCGTTGTCATTGAGAGAGAAGTTCACCACTGTATTATCACAATGGACTGAATAGTCTAAGTGAGCCTGATTCATCGGGCTGCCACCTAACCGAACCTAACCTTCTATAGAAATAAAATATTGGAAAATTTTTATATAGAAATAAAAATTTTAGAAAATTTTTATATAGAAATAAAAATTTTAGAAAATTTTCTATAAAAATAAAAATATAGATAAAATTTTGCAAAACGAGAATTGCTTTTTTTTGGTAATTTTTTGGAAAAATTTTCTCCAAATTTTGGTATATTATTTTTGGCTTGAGGGGCAACCGTGGATGGAATCCAACTTGATGATACGATTGCTTTGTAGTTGTCTGGAAAACCACAAATGGCATTTAAATGTGAATAAATCTTTTGTTTATTGTGCCATTGTTCGTTACCGTAATACTGGCAGTTTGGAGTCGCGAGTCCAAGAAGAGGAAAAAAGAGAAGAACACCATAAATGAATCGAAAAATGGAAGATGAGATCTAAAATCCATTCTGCCATTGTAGAAAATTTGCTGCTAAGTTGAAGCACATATCGAAAAATCAGCTTGTACTAAATCTCTAAAAAGTACAGGAGCTTACAGATGCACAATTTTATAGCCGAATTCCCAACATTTTATAGCCGAATGCCCAAAATGCCCAGATCTCAATCTGTTGTACTTGTGCGTGAGGCATTTTTTAGAGTAATTGTGGCACTACAAAATACCAAAGAGTCGGTCATCTCAAGACGGCGATTCGCCCAGAATACTCCACAATACTGCAGAGCCACTTTCGTGCATGGCTTTGCTGGCCAGGAGGGGGAAAGGTTGGCACTAAAAATACAAAATTGTTGATCGTTTCCAGACGGCCAATAAAACTGCAGAGATGTTTTCGTGCAGCGTATGATTGCTTTATTGGCCTGTTGGAGGACATAATTCGTGCCACAGAGAACCAACTCTCTAATGATTCTAAAGTTTGATGTTAGTTCCGAATTTTTTCCAAATTTTCACTGATTTATTTATTTTTTTTTAACCGCTTTTGGGCAAAATAAAACACTTATGAATCTTACTTTTCCAAGAGGCTCCGGAAGTCAAATCTGGGGGTCGGTTTATATGGGGCTATACCCTAAATTTGTTCGAAATGCAATACCATTTGATCTACAAAAATTATATACCTTCCATCCAATGATTGAGGGTATATGAAAGGTTTTTAGTCTGATTTCAGCTAATTAGTAATTTTAACTTTATTTAATTTCATCTTTTCTCCATGTACTACAATCACATTATAAAATTTTACTTTCCCCTCTTATGTGTATTCGAGTTACATTATTCTGTACTAAAATTTTGGAAACAATTGGGAAATATCAAATGCATGTTAAACCAACATAAATTTGGATGAAAAAGAAAAAAACAGAATTCGGAAAAGAATTTCATAGTATAACATATTTTCGCGAATGCATTGACCATTAGTCATGCATTATTACAATGAGTTTTATTTGGCTATCAAACACACACATACTTGCATACATACATATATGCAATTATGTATGGCTTGAATTGTGTGAACAAGTGTGTGCTTATCGAATACTAAAAATATGCGAGTGTGTTAAAATTTGAATGCTATTTGAATTAATCCTTGGAAAGGATATTCATGTAGTTATTAAGTTTTCCAAAAAGAAGAGTAATTTTCAATCACTTGCAAATCAGAATGAAAAATGCGCAATCAAAAGATGATTAATGATTTGTTTTATGGTGGGAGATGGATGACATTGATCGGGTAAATGTTTACTTACAGGCCACAAGAACAACAAAACCATTACTCTTTAGGAGAAAACATTCCGGACCGGACTGTTTTTTCTCAAATGTTTAATCACAATTGACCACCAAGACCAAATATTTGCCAAAAATTTCATCTATATTGTTAATTTTGTGAAATTTTATTTTCTAGAGGAAATTTTGTCAATATTTCATTTCCATGGGATATTTTGTCAGAATGTCATTTCACAATCTCATTTTAATAGGAAGATTTGTCATAATTTATTTTCTATAGGAAATTTTGTAACAAAAAATTATTTCTATTGATTTTTTTTTTGCCAAGACTTCACTTTTATAGGAAATTTTGTCAAAATTTTATTTCTATGGGAAATTTCATCTCAATAGGAAATCTTATGCAAATTTCAATTCTATAAGAAATGTTATCACAATTTCATGTCTATAGGAAATTTTGTAAAAATGTCATCCATGTTGGAATTTTTATTAAAATTTTATTTCTATGGAAATTGTGTCAAAATTTAATTTCTATAGGAAATTTTGTCCAAATTACATTACTATGGAAATTTTGTCATAATTTTGTTTTTATAGGAAATTTTGTCAAAATTTCATTTCTATAGGAAATAAGTTTTTTTCATAAGTTTTTTTCTTTACGAAATTTTGTGAAAATTTCATTTATTTAAGAAATTTGGTCAAAATTTCATTTTTGAGGATGTCATTGTTGCCACAATTTCATTCCTATAGGAAATTTTGTATTAATTTAATTTTGATAGGAATTTTTATCATCTATGGGAAATGTTGTCCAAATTTCGTTTCTATTAGAAATTTTGTCAAAATTAAAAACATAAAAAAAAATTGACAAAATTTAATTTTTATAGGAAATTTTGTCATAATTCCATTTCTATAGAAAATTTTGTAAAAATTTAATTTCTATGGGAAATTTTCGTTTTCGAAATTTCGTTTTTTATTAGAAAAAAAAAAATCGTTTTCTATTAGAAAAATTTCATTTCTATTAGAAATGTTGTCAACATTTAATTTCTATAGATAATTTGCCAAAATTTCATTTTTATAAAAAATTTTTAAAAAATTTCATTTCTATAGGAAATTTGTCAATATTTCATTTCTATACGAAATTTGTCAATAATTCATTTTATAGTTTTTTCAAAATTTCATTTCTACAGGAAATTTTGCCAAAACTTTATTTCTATAGGAAATTTTGTCAAAATTTTGTTTCTATAGGAAATTTTGTCAAAATTTTTTTTCTATAGAAAATTTTCTCAAAATTTCATCTCTATAGGAAATTTTGTCATAACTCCATTTCTATAGAAAATTTTGTAAAAATTTCATTTCTATGGGAAATTTTCGTTTTCGAAATTTCGGTTTTGATTTGAAAAAAAAAAAATCGTTTTCTATTAGAAAAATTTCATTTCTATTAGAATTGTTGTCAAAATTTAATTTCTATAGATAATTTGCCAAAATTTCATTTCTATAACAAATTTTGATAACATTTCATTTCTATAGGAAATTTGTCAATATTTCATTTCTATAGGAAATTTGTCAATAATTCATTTTTATAGTTTTTTCAAAATTTCATATCTACAGGAAATTTTGCCAAAATTTTATTTCTATAGGAAATTTTGTGAAATTTTTTTTTATAGGAAATTTTGTCAAAATTTTATTTCTATAGAAAATTTTCTCAAAATTTTTGTCAAAATTTCATTTTTATAGGAAATTTTGTCAAAATTTTATTTCTATAGGAAATTTTATCAAAATTTTATTTCTATAGCAAATTTTGTCAAAATTTCGTTTCTATTAGAAATTTTGTCAAAATTTCATTTCTATTAGAAATTTTGTCAAAATTTCATCTATATTAGAAATTTTATCAAAATTTCATCTCTATGGGAAATTTTGTCAAAATTTCGTTTCTATTAGAAATTTTGTCAAAATTTCATTTCTATAAATAATTTGCCATAATTTCATTTCTATAAAAAAATTTGACAAAATTTCATTATTTATAGGAAATTTTGTTATAATTCCATTTCTATAGGAAATTTTGTAAAAATTTCATTTATATGGGAAATTTTCTTTTTGGAAATTTCGTTTTTTATTAGAAAAAAATTTCGCTTTCTATTAGAAAAATTTCATTTCTATTATAAATATTGTCAAAATTTCATTTCTATAGATAATTTGCCAAAATTTCATTTCTATAAAAAAATTTGACAAAATTTCATTCCTATAGGAAATTTTGTCAAAATTTCATTTCTATAAAAAAATTTGACAAAATTTCATTCCTATAGGAAATTTTGTCAAAATTTCATTTCTATTAGAAATTTTGTCAAAATTTCATCTCTATTAGAAATTTTATCAAAATTTCATCTCTATTAGAAATTTTTGTCAAAATGTCATTTCTATTCGAAATTTTGTCAAAATTTCATTTCTATAGGAAATTTCACCAACATTTTATTTCTATAGAAAATTTTGTCAAAATTTTATTTCTGTAGGAAATTTTGACAAAATGTCATTTCTATAGGAAATTTGTCAAAATTTCATTTCTATAAAAAATTTCGACAAAATTTCATTTCAATAGGAAATTTTGTCACAATTTCATTTCTATAGGAAATGTTGGCAAAAATTTTATATCTAAAAGAAACTTTACCAATATTTCATTTATATAGGAAATTGCGTAAAACTTTTATTTCTTTAGAAAATTTTGTCAAAATTTTATTTCTATAGGAAATTCCGTAAAAATTTCAAAAATTGTAATTTTATGGAAAATTTTATCAAAATTTCATTTTTATATGAAATTTTGTCAAAAAATTTCATTTTTATATGAAATTTTGTCAAAATTGTATTTGTATAGGAAATTTTGTCAAAATTTCATTTCTTTATTATCAAAATTTCATTTCTATAAGAAATGAAATTTTATCAACATTTAATTTTTGCAACAATTTAATTTCTATAAGAATTTTTATCAAAATTTAATTTCTATATCTTCTCAAATCTTCTCAAAATTCATTCATTTATTTCCATAGGAAATTTTATCAAAATTTCATTTCTAGATTTTGTCAACATTTTATTTTTATATTTTTTTTTTTTTTTTTTTTTTTGTAAAAAAATTATTTCTATAGGAAATTGCCATTTCTATAGGGATTTTTTTACGACAATATTGGGATGATTTTAACTTCACGGTTGATGAATACGAACGGGACGCCGTACGGTTGCTCCTGACATCTGGTGACCATTTTCAGCTTACCTTTTTGGGCAAATAAATCATTTTGTTTTTTCAAAGAATGGTCAATTTGGAATGGCTTCCCTTCGGAGCAAATCAAAGTCGCTAGCTAGGTTATACTCCTTGATAAGAGACCAGCTTTCTTCTGTCGAAACTGCCACATGGGGTTTTCCAGTCAAATATAAGGCATCACGAATAACTCCATTTCTATAGAAAATTTTGTAAAAATTTCATTTCTATGGGAAATTTTCGTTTTCGAAATTTCGGTTTTGATTTAAAAAAAAAAATCGTTTTCTATTAGAAAAATTTCATTTCTATTAGAATTGTTGTCAAAATTTAATTTCTATAGATAATTTGCCAAAATTTCATTTCTATAACAAATTTTGATAACATTTCATTTCTATAGGAAATTTGTCAATATTTCATTTCTATAGGAAATTTGTCAATAATTCATTTTTATAGTTTTTTCAAAATTTCATATCTACAGGAAATTTTGCCAAAATTTTATTTCTATAGGAAATTTTGTGAAATTTTTTTTTATAGGAAATTTTGTCAAAATTTTATTTCTATAGAAAATTTTCTCAAAATTTTTGTCAAATTTTTGTCATTTTTATAGGAAATTTTGTCAAAATTTTATTTCTATAGGAAATTTTATCAAAATTTTATTTCTATAGCAAATTTTGTCAAAATTTCGTTTCTATTAGAAATTTTGTCAAAATTTCATTTCTATTAGAAATTTTGTCAAAATTTCATCTATATTAGAAATTTTATCAAAATTTCATCTCTATGGGAAATTTTGTCAAAATTTCGTTTCTATTAGAAATTTTGTCAAAATTTCATTTCTATAAATAATTTGCCATAATTTCATTTCTATAAAAAAATTTGACAAAATTTCATTATTTATAGGAAATTTTGTTATAATTCCATTTCTATAGGAAATTTTGTAAAAATTTCATTTATATGGGAAATTTTCTTTTTGGAAATTTCGTTTTTTATTAGAAAAAAATTTCGCTTTCTATTAGAAAAATTTCATTTCTATTATAAATATTGTCAAAATTTCATTTCTATAGATAATTTGCCAAAATTTCATTTCTATAAAAAAATTTGACAAAATTTCATTCCTATAGGAAATTTTGTCAAAATTTCATTTCTATAAAAAAATTTGACAAAATTTCATTCCTATAGGAAATTTTGTCAAAATTTCATTTCTATTAGAAATTTTGTCAAAATTTCATCTCTATTAGAAATTTTATCAAAATTTCATCTCTATTAGAAATTTTTGTCAAAATGTCATTTCTATTCGAAATTTTGTCAAAATTTCATTTCTATAGGAAATTTCACCAACATTTTATTTCTATAGAAAATTTTGTCAAAATTTTATTTCTGTAGGAAATTTTGACAAAATGTCATTTCTATAGGAAATTTGTCAAAATTTCATTTCTATAAAAAATTTCGACAAAATTTCATTTCAATAGGAAATTTTGTCACAATTTCATTTCTATAGGAAATGTTGGCAAAAATTTTATATCTAAAAGAAAAATTGCGTAAAACTTTTATTTCTTTAGAAAATTTTGTCAAAATTTTATTTCTATAGGAAATTCCGTAAAAATTTCAAAAATTGTAATTTTATGGAAAATTTTATCAAAATTTCATTTTTATATGAAATTTTGTCAAAAAATTTCATTTTTATATGAAATTTTGTCAAAAAATTTCATTTTTATATGAAATTTTGTCAAAATTGTATTTGTATAGGAAATTTTGTCAAAATTTCATTTCTTTATTATCAAAATTTCATTTCTATAAGAAATGAAATTTTATCAACATTTAATTTTTGCAACAATTTAATTTCTATAAGAATTTTTATCAAAATTTAATTTCTATATCTTCTCAAATCTTCTCAAAATTCATTCATTTATTTCCATAGGAAATTTTATCAAAATTTCATTTCTAGATTTTGTCAACATTTTATTTTTATATTTTTTTTTTTTTTTTTTTTTTGTAAAAAAATTATTTCTATAGGAAATTGCCATTTCTATAGGGATTTTTTTACGACAATATTGGGATGATTTTAACTTCACGGTTGATGAATACGAACGGGACGCCGTACGGTTGCTCCTGACATCTGGTGACCATTTTCAGCTTACCTTTTTGGGCAAATAAATCATTTTGTTTTTTCAAAGAATGGTCAATTTGGAATGGCATCCCTTCGGAGCAAATCAAAGTCGCTAGCTAGGTTATACTCCTTGATAAGAGACCAACTTTCTTCTGTCGAAACTGCCACATGGGGTTTTCCAGTCAAATATAAGGCATCACGAATAACTTAATTTCTGAACTCAAGACATCAAAAGCTTGTAAACTACAAAATGAACTGTCACTGGAATAAATCTGTCGCCTGTGAGGGTACGAGCGACATAAAAAGGATGATAATCTGAAGTTGGTTGCAGTACATATAAGCCACCTTGTTGAACTCTGTATATACTTAAATTTTAAAGTAACTTATTAGTATTACGTACTCTAGCAATTTTTTGCAATGATTATCATTAAGACTCGAAATGTCCTCCAATTTATTATCCGTTACACCCTCACACTTTTATGAAATGCATAAAACTCATAACACTTGGTAATTAGTGCATTTAAAATAATGCGACAAAATATAAATTTGTGTTATACGAAAAATAAAAAAAAAACTCCCGTCAGAATTTTCATTTACCCATATGACATGTTTAATTTGTTTGGTTCGGTTCGGTTTGATGTGACCGCCACATAGAGGAAGGAATCCAGACCAATGCAGTACCACCAATTTTAAAACCAAAACAAAAAAAAATGAGAAAAATAAAATAAAACCAACATAGATATCAAATGCAATGGGAAAAACTGCTATTCCCATTCAAAAATCCACTACATCTGAATAGTTCTGCATAATTTGCACAAAATATTTTATTCACCATATCTGCATGGTGTTTGATGTCTATCTCAATGTGCATGTGTGTGTGTGTTTGTGTGTGCATACGAAATGATTGGTTGCAACCCCCTTTGACAGAATGGAGTGATGGTATTGGCGGTTTTACTGGTTTTACAACCGGAAGTACAGCATGTGTGTGTTTAACTTGTGTCAAGTGAATATGGTTAAACGAATTGACACACTCATACACACACCTATAAACACATGCAATATTACCCACAAAGGGTTAGAGCGGGTTAAGCTTAAAAATTTGCTTTTCAAATGCCACCTAAAAGTTGACAGGTTTATTATGAATCACCAGAGTATTGAACGAAGGAATGAACGTGCGGACACACGCCTTTGTTGACTTGAGGTGAAAATAACGTAAACGACAAATGCACCTGTCTCGAAATTTTCTCAACTCCCAATTTCCATGTTTATTGTGTTTTTATTTTCGCTAAAAAAAAATGAAGTAGAAGGAACAAAATCGAGAGCATTCAACTATTTTGAATTTTATACGTCATGTATGTCACGTTTTGAAGGAGTCAGCAATTTTGGGAAATATTTTCTATTTTAAGCTAAAATCAATATTAAATTAAAAATTGAAGGAAAGACAACATTACACTTAAAACGAAATATAATTCAAAATAATGAAAAGGAAGGAAATTATTAATTTCATTTCTATATAAAATTTGTAAAAATTTTATTTCTATAGGAAATTTTGTAAAAATTTCATTTCTATAGGAAATTTGTCCAAATTTCATTTATATAGGGAATTTTGTCAAAATTTCATTTCTATAGGAAATATAGAGAATTTTTTTAAAATTTTATTTCTACAGGAAATTTTGTCCAAATTTCATTCCTATAAGAAATTTTTACAAAATTTAATTTCTATAGGAAATTTTGTCATAATTTCATTTTTATAGGAAATTTTGTCCAAATTTTATTTCTATAGGAAATTTTAACAAAATTTTATTTCTATGGGATATTTGTCGCAATTTCATTTCTATTGGAAATTTTGTCAAAATTTCGTTTCTATAGGAAATTTTGTCAACATTTTATTTTTATTGGACATTTGAACAAAATTTCGTTTCTATAGGAAATTTTGTCAAAGTCCCTTTTCTAGGGGAAATTTTGCGAATACTTAATTTCTATAAGAAAATTTGTCAAAATTTCGTTTCTATAGGCATATTTTTTTAAAATTTAATTTCTGGAGGAAATTTTGTCCAAATTTCATTTCTATGGGATTTTTTCTTCAAAATTTCAATCCTGTAAGAACTTTTGCCAATTTTTTTTCTATATGAATTTTTTTCAAAATTTTATTTAAATAGGAAATTTTGTCAAAATTTTATTTCTATAAGAAATTTTGTCAAAATTTTATTTCTTATTATTTTATTGGATATTTGGTCACAATTTCATTTTTATTGGGATTTTAGTCATTTTGTCGAAGTTGCGTTTCTATATGAAATTTTCTCGAAATTTCATTTCTATATGAAATTTTCTCGAAATTTCATTTCTACATGAAATTTTCTCAAAATTTCATTTCTATACGAAATTTTCTCAAAATGTAATTTCTATTTTAACAAAATTTGATTTCTGTATGGAATTTTGTCAAAATATCATTTCTATTGGAAATTTTGTCAAAATTTTATTTTTATAAGAAATTTTGTCAAAACTTTATTACTGCAGGAAATTTTGTTAAAATTTTATTTCTACAGGAAATTTTGTCCAAATTTCATTCCTATAGGAAATTTTTACTAAATTTCATTTCTATAGGAAATTTTTTTCAAAATTTCATTTCTATATGGAATGTTGTCAACATTTCATTTCTATTTAAATTTGGTCATAATTTCATTTTTATAGGAAATTTTGTCCAAATTTTATTTCTATAGGAAATTTTTACAAAATTTTATTTCTATGAGATATTTGTCGCAGTTTCATTTCTATTGGAAATTTTGTCAACATTTTATTGTTATTGGACATGTGGACAACATTTCGTTTCTATAGGAAATTTTGTCAAAATTCCTTTTCTAGGGGAAATTTTGCGAATACTTAATTTCTATAAGAAATTTTGTCAAAATTTCGTTTCTATACGATTTTTTTTTTTCAAAATTTCATTCCTGTAAGAACGTTTGCCATCATTTTTGTCTATATGAATTTTTGTCAAAATTTTATTTAAATAGGAAATTTTGTCAAAATTTTATTTAAAGAGGAAATTTTGTCAAAATTTTATTTCTATAAGAAATTTTGTCAAAATTTTATTTCTATTGGATATTTGGTCAAAATTTCATTTTTATTGGGATTTTATTAATTTTGTCGAATTTTCATTTCTATATGAAATTTTCTCGAAATTTCATTTCTATATGAAATTTTCTCGAAATTTCATTTCTATACGAAATTTTCTCAAAATTTAATTTCTATAGGAAATTTTGTGAAGTTTCGAGAAAATTACATATAGAAATTTAGTTTTTAGTAAAATCTCAATAAAAATGAAATTTTGACCAAATATCCAATAGAAATAAAATTTTGACAATTTTTCCTATAGAAATGAAATTTTGACAAAATTTCATTTCCTATTCAAATGCAATTTTGTCAAAATTTCCATCCTATAACAACTTTTAGCAAAATTTCATCTATATAAGAAATTTTTGCAAATTTCATTGCTATAAGAAATTTTCTCAAAATACTGCCTTTTTTACCCACCACCATTGAATGGTGATGGGGGTATAATAAGTTTGTCATTCCGTGTGTAACACATCAAAATATCGATTTTCGACTATACAAAGTATATATATTCTTGATCTGGGAGAAATTCTAAGACGATTTAAGCATGTCCGTCTGTCCGTCTGTATATCTGTCTGTTGTAATCACGCTACAGCCTTCAATAATGGCGCTGTCGTACTGAAATTTGTCACAGATTCGTTTTTTGTTTGCAGGCAGGTCAAGTTCGAAGATGGGCTATATCGGTCCAAGTTTTGATATAGTCCCCATTTCCCGATTTTCCGATTTGGGGTCTTGGGCTTATATAAACCGTAGTTTTTATCCAACTTACCTGAAATTAAAAATCTAGAGGTACTTGAGAACCATAAAAAGGTGTGCCGAAAATGGTGCCCATCGGTCCGTGGTATGGTATATACCCCATATAGACCAATCTCCCGATTTTGCTACTTGGGCTTCCAGAAACTGTATTTACTATCCGATTTGCCTGAAATTGGAAATCTAGAGGTATTTTGCGACCATAAAGAGGTGTGTCGAAAATGGTCCATATCGCTCCATGGTTTGGTATATCCCCCATATAGACCGATCTCCCGATTTTGCTTCTTGGGCTTCTATAAACTGTATTAGAGGTACTAGAAGTATTTCGGGAACCCAAATATGTGTGCCGAAATTGAGGTGTATCGGTCCATTTTTTGGTATAACCCCCATATAGAAAGATCTCTCGATTTTACTCCTTGGGCATCTAGAGACTATATTTTCTAGCCGATTTGCTTGAAATTGAAAATCTAGAGGTATTTTAAGATCACAAATAGATGTGTCGCAAATGGTGCCTATTGGTCCATATTTTGGTATAGCCCCCATATAAACCGATCTCCCGACTTTATTTATTGGGCTTCTAGAGTTCGTAGTTTTTATCCAATTTTCCGGAAATTAAAAATATAATCGTACCTTAGGACCATAAAGAGGTGTGTCGAAAATGGTCCGTATCGCTCCATGGTTTGGTATATCCCCCATATAGATCGATCTCCCGATTTTGCTTCTTGGGCTTCTATAAACTGTATTACAGGTACTAGAGGTATTTTGGGACCCCAAATATGTGTGGCGAAATTGAGGTGTATCGGTCCATTTTTTGGTATAACCCCCATATAGACCGATCTCTCGATTTTACTTCTTTGGCATCT
Organism: Haematobia irritans; assembly: GCF_050003625.1. Classification (NCBI taxonomy): domain Eukaryota; kingdom Metazoa; phylum Arthropoda; class Insecta; order Diptera; family Muscidae; genus Haematobia; species Haematobia irritans. The sequence continues at coordinate 196,262,079 of NC_134398.1, forward strand.
AGAGACTATATTTTCTAGCCGATTTGCTTGAAATTGAAAATCTAGAGGTATTTTGAGATCACAAATAGGTGTGTCGAAAATGGTCCGTATTGGTCCATGTTTTGGTATAGCCCCTATATAGACTGATCTCCCGATTTTACTTCTTGGGCTTCTAGAATTCGTAGTTTTCACCCAATTCGTCTGAAAGTGGAGGTATTTGAGGAACATTAAGAGGTGGTGAGTATTGGTCCATGTTTTGGTATAACCCCCATATAGACCTAACTCCCGAATTTATTTCTAGGACTTCTGGAATCCGTCTGACCACAAATAGGTCAGCCGAATATGGTGTGTGTCGACCCATGTTTTAGTATAGCCTCGACATAGACCGATCTCCCGATTTAACTCCTTGGGCTTCTAGAAACCGTAGTTTTTATCCGATTTGCTCGAAAATGTAAATATACTGGTATTGTAGACCCTCAAAAATCTGTATCGCATTTATTTTTACCGGTCCATTTGACAAGGCATCGATACAGACCGATTTAACATCTTGAGGGTACACCCAAAGAAAAAATATTTTCCTCCGGAATGAAATTTTGGACAAACGAAATTCCCCTTTCGTATAAAGTATTTTCGTTTAGTTGCTCTAATTTTTCGATAAGCGATTCAACGATTGTCTCTAAAATTTGTGTCAAAAAAAAAAAAACTTTGATTGTCTAAAATTTTGTTCCTCAAAAAAGAAAACACTTCTTTCAGGGTATAGCAGGCGCACTGATAATGAAAATTGCTTGAAACTGAAAGTAAAATTTCCAGATGTTACTCATCGTATTCATTTAAATAATGGCGGAAAAAATCTACAGATTTAAGATTTCAAATCAAGGCGTTATTTCATCATATACAAGGTATGTTTATGATTTCTCTAAAACTCAAACAAAATTGTTTCTCATAAATCCAGAATCTGATATGATCTTCACAGGTAGATTTTTCAATTCAATTTTATCTTCGGGAAGCGTAATGGTTGAACTCAAGTAACCCGCTACGACGAAGAGTTTTCAAAGTAAAGTATTATATTTGATTCATGGTGGTGGGTATTTAAGAGTCGGCCCGGCCGAACTTACAGCTGCATATACTTGTTTATAGGTAATTTTATAAAAATTTCATTTCTATAGAACATTTTTTTCAAAATTAATTTTTTTTTGTAGAAAATTTTGTGAAAATTTCGTTTCTATAGGAATTTTTGACAAAATTTATTTTTTATAGGAAGTTTTGTCAAAATTTAATTTTTATAAGAAATATTGTCAAAATTTCATTTCTACAAAAAATTTTGTCTCAAAATGTCATTTCTATAGAAAATTTTCTCAAAATTTCATTTTTAAAGGAAATTTTGTCTTAAAATTTCATTTTTATAGGCAATTTTGTCTTAAAATTTCATTTTTATAGGCAATTTTGTCCAATTTCATATCTGTAGGAAATTTGTCAAAATTTAATTTCTATAGGAAATTTTGTCAACATTTTATTTGAATAGAAAATTTTGTCAAAATTTCATTTCTATTGGATATTTGGTCAAAATTTCATTTTTATTGGATACTAGCGTAACCCGGCCCGCTTCGCTGCGCCTTCCGAAGCGTATTTGTAAGAACATTTTGCGTTAACTTAGTCAAACATATCCCTCGTGCTGAAAACAAATTCGAAAAGATTTGAATTCTTTCAAACAAATCGGACTACTTCCTTTTTCGTTTCTAGGTACAAATACGGCGGATATGCATATGTAAAACGGTTCGACTTAAAAAATGTCGGGGAGAGGGTGTACCCTTTCCTCCAAATTTTTTAAATAATGTTCTGTATTCAAGTAGTTAGACAATCTTCTATATTTCTTGTGAATTTTAAGTGTGGTTTGTCAAGGAAAGGTATCCTTCTCCTCAACATATCTGAAAATTAAGCATTATATTATAATAACATACAAAGAATTACTGTTTCCTATCCAATAAATCGGAAAAAGCAAAAGTAGTAAAAAATTTTACCACATTAACATTTGCTAAAATTTTGGAAAATTATGCACCCTCTACGTTGGCTGCCAATTTCATGTAAATTTAAGTTCTTTACTAAAAAGAGGTCTGACAGAAGCCTGTGCAAAATCATAAAAGTATATCCCGAGTTCCCATTTACGGACAACCCTCTACTTTCAATTTAAGAAAAAAAAAAAACGGACAAAAGGGAACCCTCTCCCCACCTTCGCTCCACCCCGACCTTATATCGGACTATCACGTACCCTATATTAATTTCACAACTACTCAATGGTCCCCATTAATTCTATCGAAGTAAATCGACAAAGTTTATTTCAATATTCCCCTTCCCCAACCAGATATCGAAAAATCCTATACTAATTTAAAAATCATGTATAAATTTAATCACCTCCTCCCACGTTCCCTGTAAATTTCAAGTAGAGTAGGAGATGTTTAAATTTTGCTCTATTGTTTTAAAGGGACGTCACTTTCCCCGATACAATATCGACAAACACCGTAGTGAATAGCACCCCTAACCTTCCCTGAAAATTCTTGAAACTTTCCTTCAAGTGTGGGGTAAGGAAGGTTGCCTGTTCGTTCATAACCTTTCCCCACTCCCTTTGAAGAAAATTTAAGATTTTTTTTTTTTTTGCAGTTTTAGAGGAGGACCTCTTCCCCGACCAAATATCGAAAAGTGATGTAGCGTATCTTTTGTAAACGTCCCGGAAAATGTCAAGCAAATTATAAGCCTAAAAGCCTTCCATCCAAATATCACAAAATCAGGTATCAACTATTAATATCGTAACCTCTCCCCAGTTCTCTGTAAATTTCAAGTAACTCGGTAAAGTTTAATTGTTTCTCTGTATGTACTTAAGAGAAGCGGATGTCTCCCTATGCCCTTTTATTTTTATTAAAAAATCAGGAACCTGATATAAATTTCATAACCTCACCAATTTTTTCCGTAAAATTTCAGTCGAGGGAGTTTAGTTTTGTTTTCACTGTACTTTAAAAAAAGTCGGGCAAAGGGGTGGTCCCCCTCCCCGGCCAAATATCGAAAAATAATGTACCGGATTTTTGTCTAGATGCCAACCCCAATATTCAATGAAAATTTCAAGCAAATCGCATAATTTTATTCCAAGTTTCAAAAGGTACGGTAAGGGGGAGGTCCCCCTCCCCGTCCACATACGAAATCATCAGGTACCCCATATTAATTCCATAACCTCACCGCATGTTCTCTGTAAATCTAAGATAATTTAGAGAATTTTAGTTTTTTCACTGTACTTTAAAAAAAGTCGAACAAAGGGGTGGTCCCCCTCCGCCACCAAATATCGAAATATAAAGTAGCGGATCTTTGTTTAGATGCCAACCCCAACCTTCAATGAAAATTTCAAGCAAATAGGTCATCTTTGGTCCAATTTTCAAAAGGTCTGACAAAGGGGAGGTCCCCCTCCGCGACCAGGTGTCAAAAAATGAGGTACCCTATTTTCACCACATGAACGCACTCTCTGAAAGTTTCAAGTAAATCGGTTCAGCCGTTTCGGAGCCAAATTAGAACATACAAACAAACAAACAAACAATCAAACAAACAAATAAACAAACATAGATTGAATTTTATATATATATAGATATAGATTTGGTCAAAATTTAATTTTTATTGGGATTTTAGTAATTTTCTCGAAAATTAATTTCTATAGGAAATTTTGTGAAATTTCGAGAACAGTACATATCGAAATTTAGTTTTTACTAAAATCTCAATAAAAATGAAATGTCCTATAGAAATGTAATAATGACAAATTGACAAAATTTCCTATAGAAATAAATTTTTGATTAAATTTTCTATAGAAACTAAATTTTGACAAAATTTCTTATAGAAATGAAATTTTGACTAAATTTCTTATAGAAATAAAATTTTTACAAAATTTAGTCAAATTTAATTTCTATAGGAAATTTTATCAAAATTTAATTTCTATAGGAAATTTTATCAAAATTTAATTTCTATAGGAATATTTGTCACAATTTCATTTCTATAGGAAATTTTGTGAAATTTCGAGAACATTACATATCAAAATTAAGTTTTTACTAAAATCTCCATAAAAATTAAATTTTGGTCAAATAAAATTTTGACAATTTTTCCTATAGAAATTAAATTTTGACAAAATTTCCTATTCAAATGAAACTTTGTCCAAATGTCCATCCAATAGCAACTTTTACCAAATTTTCAACGGAACACCTTCATCACAAACATCTCAAGGCTTTGTCATACATCATACATTCTAAAAAAAATGGAAAGCGAAATACTTTATTTTTTTCCTGTGCCATATCATCCTTACACAGCTGCTCGATATGTGGACAAAGTAAGTTGGCAAACAGATTAAATGGCATTTGAAGTGCATGGATTTTTGCATGACTTTGGTTGCATTACCATTGTATTGTTCTCGCTCTTTCTCTCTTCCACATTCTCTACAAGATTGCACTCAAATGGCCTACTTCACAAATACACGACCTTAAATAGGAATTTGGATCTGTGTTTTCCTCAGTGAAACTTTGCTATTGAAAATAAGCCTGAAGTAAGCTCCACTGTCAAGCAAATACCAATGTTTTCGTTATTCTCTCGTATTCTCTTCAAAAGGACACTCTACAATTCCCATAGCAATGCCAACAGAAAAATCACGAAAAGTAAAGAATGGGATTTTGAGTGTCATTTGCAGGCGATTGCTCAATTTTCCTTCATTTTTTTAAATTTCTCCTGGCGTGTGGTCCTTACTCTCTGTTGTCCCAATATCATTGACAGCCAATACAATGGAATAGTTTGCGATATTCTAGAAGGTAAATACCTAGAGAACTTAAATGTCAGTGTTTAATTAATGTCATATTCATGTAACATACTCGGACGTTGGACGTTAGGAGAACTAGGGATGTAAATTTAACACGACTTCTAAAAATTTTAGTTTTTAATTTACAAAACAAAAAAAAAATGGATGTGAAATGTTAACAAATTTTTGGGGGAATAGAAATGAAAATTTGACAAAAATTCCTATAGAAATGGAAATTTGACAAAATTTCCTGTAGAAATTAAATTTTTTACAAAATTTCCTCTAGGAATGAAATTTTGAGACAGTTTCCTCTAGGAATGAAATTTTGACAAAATTTCCAATATAATTGAAATAGTGTTGTCTCTTATAGAAATGAAATTTTGACAAAATTTCCTATAAAAATGAAATTTTGAAAAAATTTCCTATAGAAATGAAATTTTGACAAAATTTCCTATAAAAGTGAACTTTTGACAAAATTTTCTATATAAATTAAATTTGGACTAAATTTTCTACAGACTTGGAATTTTTACTAAATTTCCTATAAAGGGTGATTTGTTAAGAGCTTGATAACTTTTTTTTTTAAAAAAACGCATAAAATTTGCAAAATCTCATCGGTTCTTTATTTGAAACGTTAGATTGGTCCATGACATTTACTTTTTGAAGATAATTTCATTTAAATGTTGACCGCGGCTGCGTCTTAGGTGGTCCATTCGGAAAGTCCAATTTTGGGCAACTTTTTCGAGCATTTCGGCCGGAATAGCCCGAATTTCTTCGGAAATGTTGTCTTCCAAAGCTGGAATAGTTGCTGGCTTATTTCTGTAGACTTTAGACTTGACGTAGCCCCACAAAAAATAGTCTAAAGGCGTCAAATCGCATGATCTTGGTGGCCAACTTACCGGTCCATTTCTTGAGATGAATTGTTCTCCGAAGTTTTCCCTCAAAATGGCCATAGAATCGCGAGCTGTGTGGCATGTAGCGCCATCTTGTTGAAACCACATGTCAACCAAGTTCAGTTCTTCCATTTTTGGCAACAAAAAGTTTGTTAGCATCGAACGATAGCGATCGCCATTCACCGTAACGTTGCGTCCAACAGCATCTTTGAAAAAATACGGTCCAATGATTCCACCAGCGTAGAAACCACACCAAACAGTGCATTTTTCGGGATGCATGGGCAGTTCTTGAACGGCTTCTGGTTGCTCTTCACTCCAAATGCGGCAATTTTGCTTATTTACGTAGCCATTCAACCAGAAATGAGCCTCATCGCTGAACAAAATTTGTCGATAAAAAAGCGGATTTTCTGCCAACTTTTCTAGGGCCCATTCACTGAAAATTCGACGTTGTGGCAGATCGTAAGTCTATTCATGATGAAATGTCAAAGCATACTGAGCATCTTTCTCTTTGACACCATGTCTGAAATCCCACGTGATCTGTCAAATACTAATGCATGAAAATCCTAACCTCAAAAGAATCACCCTTTAGAAATGAAATTTTGACAAATTTCCTATAGAAATGAAATTTTGACAACAGGCTTGGAATTTTGATCAAATTTCGTATAGAAATGAAATTCTGACAAAATTTCCTATAGAAATTTAATTTTGATAAAATTTCCTATAGAAATTAAATTTTGACAAAATTTCCTATAGAAATTAAGTTTTGATAAAATTTCCTATAGAAATGAAATTTTGACAAAATTTTCTATTAAAGTGAAATTTTGATAAAAAATGCCCATAAAAATAAAAATTTGACAATAATTTTCTATAGAAGTAAAATTTTGACAAAATTTCCTATAGGAATGAAATCTTCTCTCAAATTTTTCTTGAAATGATATTTTGACAAAATTTTGTACAGAAATGAAATTTTGACAAAATTTCCTATAGGAATGAAATCTTCTCTCAAATTTTTTTTGAAATGATATTCTGACAAAATTTTGTACAGAAATGAAATTTTGACAAAATTTCCTATAGGAATGAAATCTTCTCTCAAGTTTTTTGTGAAATGATGATGAATTTTGTACAGAAATGAAATTTTTGGCAAAATTTCCTATAAAAATGAAATTTTGACAAAATTTTCTATTAAAGTGAAATTTTGATAAAAAATGCCCATAAAAATAAAAATTTGACAATAATTTTCTATAGAAGTAAAATTTTGACAAAATTTCCTATAGGAATGAAATCTTCTCTCAAATTTTTCTTGAAATGATATTTTGACAAAATTTTGTACAGAAATGAAATTTTGACAAAATTTCCTATAGGAATGAAATCTTCTCTCAAATTTTTCTTGAAATGATATTCTGACAAAATTTTGTACAGAAATGAAATTTTGACAAAATTTCCTATAGGAATGAAATCTTCTCTCAAGTTTTTTTGTGAAATGATATTCTGACAAAATTTTGTACAGAAATGAAATTTTTGGCAAAATTTCCTATAAAAATGAAATTTTGACAAAATTTCCTATAAAAATGAAATTTTAAAAAAATTTCCTATAGAAATGAAATTTTGACAAAATTTCATATAAAAGTTAACTTTTGACAAAATTTTCTATATAAATTAAATGTTGACAAAATTTTCTACAGACTTGAATTTTGACAAAATTTCCTATAGAAATGAAATTTTGACAAATTTCCTATAGAAATGAAATTTTGACAACAGACTTGGAATTTTGACCAAATTTCGTATAGAAATGAAATTCTGACAAAATTTCCTATAGAAATGAAATTTTGATAAAATTTCCTATAGAAATTAAATTTTGACAAAATTTCCTATAGAAATGAAGTTTTGATAAAATTTCCTATAGAAATGAAATTTTGACAAAATTTTCTATAGAAGTGAAATTTTGATAAAAAAAATCCTATAAAAATTAAAATTTGACATTAATTTTCTATAGAAGTGAAATTTTGCCAAAAAAAAAAATTAATATTGACTACATTTTCTATAGAAGTAAAATTTTGACAAAATTTCCTATAGAAATTAAATTTTGACTAAATTTCCTATAGGAATGAAATTGTGATAAAATTTTGTACAGAAATGAAGTTTTGACAAAATTTTCTATAGGTATGAAATCTTCTCACAAATGTTTCTTGAAATTATATTTTTACAAAATTTCCTATAGAAGTGAAATTTGAACAAAATTTCCTATAGATATTCAATTTTGACAAAATTTCTTAAAGAAATAAAATTTTGACAAAATTTCCTATTGAAATTAAATAGAGAAATTCGAAATGAAATTCTATAGAAATGAAATTTTGACAAAAATTACCTAAAGAAATTAAGTTTTATGAAAATTTCCTCAAACCCTGATAAAATTTCCTATGGAAATGAAATTTTGAAACTCGAGTAGAAATGAAATTTTGATGAAATTTTCTATTCAAATGGAATTTTGACGAAATTCCTATTTATATGAAATTTTGACAAAAATTCTATAGACATTTTTACGAAATATCCTCTAGAACTGAGGTTTTATAAAAATTTCCTTAAACGTTGAGAGTAGTTGTTTATGAAAATGTACTGCACCATATGACATAACTCGTGTAATTTTGTATTTCCATTAGGTGTTTAGGCCATGTGCTTATGGCAACATCCTTATATAGCTTGTCACCTGCAAATGTCCATTAAAATCAAAACTTTAAAATCGTCATTGTGATTGAACCTCATTTAATGCTGAAAACTCTCAATGCCACATTAAATCCCATATGCCATTAAATATACCATTTGTTTCGTCCTCAATGGAAAAAACAACAACTTTCTCAATTTTAGTTTTATGCATGTGAAAGTATTCAGGTTAATGTCAACTATTTCACCAACATTTCTATTTTAGCCAATTTCTCTTTTTGGGATTTTCTATTTGGTTGCACTGTTAGGCCAAGCACAACAAAATTCTATGGAAGCATGTATTATGGAAAACCGACGGACTTTATAATTTTGAAAACCCCAAACGAAACAAACATATTTTTCAAAAGCTAAACCTGTATATAGATTAAAAAAATGCAGCCATATATAGCAGGTAAAGTCAAAACACACAAAATTTTCCCATTTTGTTAACCAACTAAAAATTTAAAATTACCATCATCGGCCTAGTCTCTTGAAAATGACCATGAACTGTGGATGTGTGTGCCACGAGCGAGTATCAAAAAGAGGCACTCAGGGCGGCAGTGTCAACATTCACAGAAAAAGATATCAGAAATATTTTTATTATCTCCACCATAGCATGTGGGGATACTTTGTAATTCCGTTTAGAGCACATCGAATTATGGATCTCAGACCGGATAAATATATAAATTTGATTTACATTGAAATTCTCTATATCTATATATACTATCTATAGAAATAAATGTGGAAACTTTGATAAAATTTCCTATAGAAATGAAATTTTTAAAGAATATCTTATAGAACTTAAATTTTTACAAAAATTTCCATTAGGAATAAAATTTTGACAAAATTTCCATAAGGAATGAAATTTTAACAAAATTTCTAATAGCAATGGAATTTTGCCAAATTTTCCATAGAAGTGAAATTTTGACAAAATTTTCCATAGTAACTAAATTTTGAGAAAATTTCCTGTACAAATGAAATTTTTACAAAACTTCCTATAGAAATGAAATTTTGACAAAATTTCCATAGAAATGAAATTTTGACAAATTTTCCATAAAAATTAAATTTTGGCAAAATTTCTTATAAAGATTAAATTTTGACAAAATTTACATAAAAATTAAATTTTAACAAAAATTTCTGTAGAAATGTATTTTTGATAAAATTTGCAATTAGGACTGAAATTTTGACAAAATTTTCCATAGAAATGAAATTTTGCAAAATTTCCTATAGAAATTAAATTTTGCAAACTTTCCTATAAAAATGAAATTTTGACAAAATTTATTATAGAAATGACATTTTTCCAAATTTTCCAAAAAATGAAATTTGGACAAAATTTTCCATAGAAATTAAATGTTGAGAAAATTTCCTGTAGAAATTAAATTTTGAGAAAATTTCCTGTATAACTGAAATTTTGACAAAATTTCCTATATAATGGAATATGAATTTACTTCAATAATGAAATTTTGACAAAATCTCCTATAGTTATGAAATTTTGACAAAATTTCTTTAACAAAAATAATTTTTTACAAAATTTCTTTCAGAAATGAAATTTTGACAAAATGTTCATATAGAAATTTCCAATAGAAATGAAATTTTGACAAAATTTCTTATAAAGAATAAATTTTGACAAAATTTCCATAGAAATGAAATTTTGACAAAAATTTCTGTAGAAATGTAATTTTGACAAAATTTCCATTAGGAATGAAATTTTGACAAAAAAAATCCCCAGAAATGACATTTTGCAATATTTCCTATAGAAATTAAATTTTGCAAAATTTCCTATAGAAATGAAATGTTGACAAAATTTCCTATATAAATGAAATTTTGACAAAATTTTCTATAGAAATGAAATTTCGACAAAATGTCTTATAGAAATGAAATTTTGCCAAATTTTCCATAGAAATGAAATTTGGACAAAATTTCTATAGAAATTAAATTTTGAGAAAATTTCCTGTAGAAATGAAATTTAGACAAACTTTCCTATAAAAATTAAATTTTGATAACATTTCTTATAAAAATTTAATTTTGACAAAATTTCCTAAAGAAATGAAATTATGACAAAAATTTCCATAGAAATGAAATTTTGGCTAAATTGTCCATAGAAATGAAATATTGACTAAATTTCCTATAGAAATAAAATTTTAATAAAATTTTCTATAGAAATAAAATTTTGACAAAATTTTTTATAGAAATAAAATTTTTTTCCTAAAGAAATGAAATTTTGACAAAAATTTCCATAGAAATGAAATTTTGGCTAAATTGTCCATAGAAATGAAATATTGGCTAAATTTCCTATAGAAATAAAATTTTGATAAAATTTTCTATAGAAATAAAATTTTGACAAAATTTTCTATAGAAATAAAATTTTGACAAAATTTTCTATAGGAATTATCAACCAAACAAAATATCCCAAGGAAATGAAATTTGGCAAAATTTCTATAGAAATTAAATTTTGACAAAATCTTCTATAGTTATGAAATTTTGCAACATTTCTATAGAACTTAAATTTTGACAAAATTTCCTACAGAAATGAAATTTTGCCACATTTTCCATAGAAATTAAATTTGAACAAAATTTTTAATAGAAATTAAATTTTGAGAAAATTTCCTGTAGAAATGAAGTTTTGAGAAAATTTCCTGTAGAAATGAAATTTTGACAAAATTTCCTATAGAAATGAAATTTTGACAAAATTTCTTATAAATATTTAATTTTGACAAAATTTCCATAGAAATAAAATTTTGACAAAATTTCCAATTAGGACTGAAATTTTGAAAAAACATTTCCATAGAAATGAAATTTGGACAAAATTTCTTATAAAAATGAAATTTTGCAAAATTTTCCATAGAAATGAAATTTAGACAAAATTTTCCATAGAAATTAAATTTTGAGAAAATTTCCTGTAGAAATGAAATTTTGACAAAATTTCCTATAGAAATGAAATTTTGACAAAATTTCATATAGAAATGCAATTTTGTCAAAATTTCCTATAGAATTGAAATTTCGATAAAATTTCTCATGGAAATGGAATTTTGCTAAATTTTCGATAGAAATGAAATTTTGACAAAATTTCTTATAAAAATTAAATTTTGGCAAAATTTCCTAAAGAAATGAAATTTTGACAAAAATTTCCATAGAAATGAAATTTTGACAAATTTTCCATAAAAATTAAATTTTGGCTCAATTTTCCATAGAAATGAAATGTTGACTAAATTTCCTATAGAAATAAAATTTTGATAAAATTTTCTATAGAAATAAATATTTTGACAAAATTTTCTATAGGAATTTTATCTTCAGTAATGAAATTTTGACAAAATTTCCTATAGATATGAAATTTTGACAAAATAGAAATTTTGACAAAATTTCCTATAGATATTAAATTTTGTCAAAATTTCTTAAAAAAAAAATAAATTTTTACAAAATTTCTTTCAGAAATGAAGTTTTGACAAAATGTTCATATAGAAATTTCCTATAGAAATGAAATTTTGACAAAATTTCTTATAAAGATTAAATTTTGGCAAAATTCCCATAGAAATGAAATTTTGACAAAAATTTCTGTAGAAATGTAATTTGGCAAAATTTCCATTAGGAATGAAATTTTACCAAATTTTCCATATAAATGACATTTTGTAATATTTCCTATAGAAATGAAATTTTGCAAAATTTCTAAAGAAATTAAATTTTGACAAAATTTCCTATAGAAAGGAAATTTTGCCACATTTTCCATAGAAATGAAAATTGGACAAAATTTCCAATAGGAAAATAAATTTTTACAAAATTTCCGATAGGAAAATAAATTTTTACAAAATTTCCTATAGAAATAAAATTTTGGCAATAAAAAATTCAATTTTGCTAAAATTTCGTATCGAAATTAAGTTTTGATAAATCTTCTTATAGAAATGAAATTTCGGCTTCCTTTAGAAATGAAATTTGCCAAAATTTCCGATAGAAATGAAATTTTGAAATGGGATTCTTGATTAAAAATTTGTTTTTCAGATTAATTCTTAATTTGACTCAGATTTCTTTTAATTAAAATGTATTTTGAATCATAATTAAAAAAAATTATATCCAATTACCAAATATTCATAATATGCATAAACATAACACTATCAAATTCTTTTAATTTAAATTTTGACACAAAATAAAAACATGCTTTGGAAAATTCTTTACATCAATTTCCTTTTATTCAATACTGGGGAGGTGGTGGTCGTGGAAAGCCTATAAAGATTCATGCATTTTATGCTTGGGAAGGACAGGATATTGGGAGGCCAAAAAACATAGACATTTTTCTGGTCCATTCAAAATTTTATTTCCATTTTGTGCTCAACTTTTCGGTATTTTATGCCGTAGATATATTTTTTGTATTTTGAGATGGTGCAAAATCATGTCACGTAGCCAGTTTTTGTTTTAAAAACAAGTGACATACATTTTATTACAAATGTTTGGTTATTTTTTTATTTTTGCCGAAAAGGCTATGCAAGGGTCATGTATAAACGTATGAATCAATCTGTGCATGTGTGTGTGTGTTTGTGTGTATGGGTGTATGTTGAGAGTTGACAAAGATAACATCGACAGAGATATAACCAAGTAATAGCATAAAAAAATGTTTTACCGATTGTGTGACTTCTATGCCAGTAACTACGGTCATGTATAAAGTTGTGGTTGATATTTTAGCAATAATGTATGTTTAAAGTATGCGAAATAAATAAAATTTGCACTTCAATGAAAACTTTTATATTTTAAATTAATCATTTTTATAAATGAGATTTTTAATATCAAATGAAACCTTTGTGCAATTCAAATAATTTTTTTTTCAATATAAAAAAGGTCGGCAATATTTTCTACACACTCGAATAATAATGTTTATCAATATATAGCAATTTCACTTCCGATGAAACTATTTTTCACTTGAAATGAGTCAATTTTCTAACCAAATGAAATCGTTTGAAATCAAATGAAACTGTTTTTCAAATGGTATGAATTTTTTTTTTTCAATATGAAATTGATGCTATTTTATGCAAACCGATGTACTCGAATAAACATTTTGTTCAATCAAATGTATTTTGGTTCAAGAATCCTTTGGACAATTTGGTCGAAAGGAAAAGAATCTAAAGTAAAAGCATATATCACTAAGCGAATTAAGGGCGATATTGATTTCGTCCAGGGCAAAGACTTTATTTTTTTATTATTTATAATACAATAAACTAAAGCGCTATATTTTTATTTTGTTATTTAATATTATTTTTCAAAGGCAAAAAAAATGTCACAAATAACATCAAATTTTAGAATTATTTTAAATTTGTTCGAATTGGCTACCCATGCCACAAAACTAGATCTGCGTTTTTGGACCCATTCCCGCCGAAGCGCCGCCAGGACATGAATGATATTTTGGTATGTTTTAGTACCAACTTTACTCTCCCAAATGCCTCAGGCGCACGAGCCCACGGATTGAACCTTGATATTTTGGTGCCCATTGTGTGGTATAATTGCAACGAGGAACAGCATTTTGAAGTTATTCTTTCTTGACGCGTGCGTAGTGTCATGGAGCTGAGCCTTTTGGATTATTCATGGACCGCGAACGAGACATTTATTTGTTTAGAGCTGTCTTTACGACATTTTCGCGGTCGATGTATAGAACCGCCGAGCGACCATCAGCCGTCATGGCGGCGCTTGAGTACCGGTGACTATCGCAGGTGTATATCTTTAGCTGACCTCTATGGCAAGTGAACATGGTTGCCACAGTTGGTAGAATTCTACAAAAAATGGTAGATTTTTTACTGTTTGATAGACTGCTATAATTCTCGATGTCTTGGTAGATTTTGCAACGTATTCCTCTACACCTAAAAGGTATTTCGTACATTTTTTAAAGAAAAAAAAAAAAAATTGATAAAATTGTCTATAAGAGTAAAATGTTGACAAAACTTCTATAGAAATAAACAATTTTGACAAAATTATCTATAAGAATAAATTTTTGACAAAATTTTCTATAGAAATAAAACTTTTAAAAAATTTTCTATAGAAATAAAATTTTAAGAAATTTTCTATAGCAATAAAAATGTTAACAAAATTTTTTATAGAAATAAAATTTTACAAAATTTTCTATAGAAATAAAATTTTAACAAAAGTTTTTATAGAAATCAAATTTTGACAAAATTTTGTATAGAAACAAAATTTTGACAACATTTTCTATTGAAATCAAATTTCGAGAAAATTTTCTACAGAAGTAAAATTTTCAAAAAATTTTCTAAAGAAATAAAATGTTCACAAAAATTTTTATAGAAATAAAGTGTTAACAAAATTTTCTATAGAAAAAAAAATTAACAAAATTTTCGATAGAAATACAATTTTGACAAAATTTTCTATAAGAATACAGTATTGACAAAATTTTCTATAGAAACAAAATTTTGATAAAAATTTCTATTGAAATCAAATTTCGAGAAAATTTTCTACAGAAGTAAAATTTTCACAAAATTTTCTATAGAAATAAGATATTGACAAAATTTTCTATAGCAATAAAATGTTGACAAAATTTTCTATAGAAATAAAATTTTAACAAAATTTTCTATAGAAATGAAATGTTGACAAAATTTTCTATAGAAATAAAATTTTCACAAAAATTTTATAGAAATAAAATGTTGACAAAATTTTTTATAGAAATAAAATTTTGACAAAATTTTCTGCAGAAATAAAATTTTCGCAACATTTTTTTAGAAATAAAATGTTCACAAAATTTTCTGTAGAAATAAAATTTTGACAAAATTTTGCACCGAAATACAATTTTGACAAAATTTTCTATAAGAATACATATTTGACAAAATTTTCTATAGAAATAAAATTTTGACAAAATTTTCTATAGAATTAAAATTTTGACAAAATTTTCTATAGAAATAAAATTTTGACAAAATTTTCGATAGAAATACAATGTTGACAAAATTTTCTATAGAAATAAAATTTTGACACAATTTTCTATAGAAATAAAATTTTGACAAAATTTTCTATAGAAATAAAATGTTGACAACATTTTCTACAAAAATAAAAATTTGACAAAATTCTCTATAGAAATAAAATTTTGATAAGATTTTGCAAAGAAATAAAATTTTCACAAAATGTTCTATAGAAATAAAATTTTGACAAAATTTTCTATAGAAATAAAATAATGACAACATTTTCTATAGAAATACAATTTTGACAAAATTTTCTATAGAAAGAAAAATTTCACAAAATTTTCTATAGAATTGGCTAACTATGCCACGAATTTAAGCTGACAATGCCATACCACGATACACAAAACTAGATCTGGGCTTTTTTGACAAAATTTTCTATAGAAATAATATTGCGACAAAATTTTCTATAGAAATAAAATTTTAAGAAATTTTCTATAGAAATAAAATTTTAAGAAATTTGTTATAAAAATAAAATTAGACGAAATTTTTTATAGAAATAAAATTTTGACAAAATATTTTATAGAAATAAAATTTTGGACAAATTTTCTGTAAGAGTAAAATTTTGATAAAATTTTCTATAGAAATAAAATTTTTAGAAATTTTCTATAGAAATAACATTTTGACAAAAATTATAAGAATACAATAAAATTTTTAGAAATTTTCTATAGAAATAAAATTTTGACAAAAATTATGAGAATACAATGTTGACAAAATTTTCTATAAAAACAAAATTTTGATTAATTGTTCTATTGAAATCAAATTTCGAGAAAATTTTCTACAGAAGTATTTTATATAGAAAATTTTATATAGAAATAAAATGTTGACAACATTTTCTATAGCAACAAAATTTTCTATAGAAATAAAATTTTGACAAAATTTTCTACAGAAGTAAAATTTTAACAACATTTTCTATAGAAATAAAATTTTGGCAAAATTTTCTATAGAAGTAAAATTTTAACTAAATTTTCTATACAAATAAAATTATGACAAATTTTTTATACAAATAAAAATTTCTATAGAAATACAATTTTGACAAAATGTTCTTTAGAAATGAAATTTTGACAACATTTTCTATAGAAATACAATTTTTAACTAAATTCTCTATAGAAATAAAATGGTGACCAAATTTTCTATAGAAATAAAATGGTGACAAAATTTTCTATAGAAATAAAAATTTCACAAAATTTTCTATAGAAATAAAATTTTTAACAAAATTTTCTATAGAAATAAAATTTTTAACAAAATTTTCTATAGAAATAAAATTTTGAGAAAATTTTCTTTAGGAATAAAATTTTGATGAAATTTTCTATAGACATAAAATTTTGACAAAATTTTCTATAAAAATGATATTGCGACAAAATTTTCTATAGAAATAAAATTTTAAGAAATTATCTATAGAAATAAAATTATGACAAAATTTTTTATAGAAATAAAATTTTGACAAATTTTCTACAGAAATAAAATTTTGACAAAATTTTCTATAAGAATACAATGTTGACAATATTTTCGATAGAAACAAAATTTTCTATAGAAATAAAATTTATACAAAATTTTCTATAGAAATAAAATTTGGGCAAAATTTTCTATAGAAATAAAATTTTGACAAATTTTCTATAGGAATAAAATTTTGCGAAATTTTCTATAGAAATAAAATGTTGACAACATTTTCTACAGAAATAATATTTTGACAAAATTTTCTACAGAAAGAAAATTTTGACAAAATTTTCTACAGAAATAAAATTTTGTATAGAAATAAAATTTTGACAACATCTTCTATTCAATATTTCGTCTTTTAATTGAAAGACTTCATCGGGAAAATTTTTGAAAAAAACGAAAATGTTACACCCACTATTTTTGTTGGTTTCAAAAATATTCCCGATGAAGTCTTTCAATGAAAAGATGAAATGTTGAATAAAATAAATTAAAGACACAGACCTCGAGCTCGTTTTTATCAATAAATCCTTTAAAAATAAAAATTTGATAAAATTTCCTATAAAGACGATATTAAGTCAACGCCTTCAAAAATGTTAATTCTCCTTTTAGGTCATACTATCAAAGTCCATTGTGGGTAAGTTTTCCTTTTTTGTAGAGGTAGCTATTTTCCTTTGTTTGATTGGATTGCAGAAAGGAATTGCTTCATTTTGAAAATCTCGGTAATGCCTCTAACCCTGCCAGCAGAATAATTTATAGCATATACGTTTCGCAGTATGCAACGTAGTCCGTTTTATGGCCTTCCATATTTTAAAGTCTTTGGAGCTTTGTCCCAATGTTGCGAATCTCCCCTGTCATTCCGTTGTTTTTCTTGGGTATAACATATTTCCTCTCTCGAGTCTTCCTAGTATCAATATCTCTAGGCATTCTGAGTTAAATCCCTTCAAGTCGCATTTAATTATTGTTTTGAATTTTGTCCACTCATAATAAATTATTTGATACCTTATAAATTACTATGGTCTTCCTATTATACCCTCTTCTCCGCCACAGAAGATTTTCTACAGAAGATGAGAATTTTGAAATCAGCACCTATTTTACTTGTTCTTGATTCCTATTGGGGTCATACCATAACCGAACCGACACAAACATACGTTCACTTTGGCATATACTAAAAAAATTGCCGAAATGTAACTTTGATTTTTATTTTGATTGTGATTTTTATTGTTTTAGCCATATAAAATGGTTGAATTTTTCTATTTTACGTATAATCCAGTACACTCAAACACCCATAGATGTTCCATTTAATGGAATAATGGTGCGTATGTGAATTTTCACTACCATAGCAGCATAGACAACGTACCTTTTCACTCACGTAGACACACGCACACACGCAAATACACATGCAAGTGCGTATTGCCTATTTGATATAAGTGGTGAATTTGTGGCTAGGTGTGTATGTGTGTGTGTGGGTAAACACGTATGCCAAGGAAACGGAAATGCTACATTTTTATTACAGAGCTTTTCATTTCTTTTTAAATTGTTTGAAAAATTTCTGCTGATGGAATCAGTATTCAAACATACCGGAAATAAACACGTTGATGTTATAGTCTTACAATTGGTGGTCGGTCGGTCCCATTGTTAGCATTGGGCTTAGTATGAGTGAATGTATGTGTGTGTGTGTGGTTTTCAGACATACAATTTATATTTGTTTCCCTTCGAATACGACCTTCATCCTTCTTCTTGAATTGGATTCCCCCAGTGTTTTTTATTCCTATTTTCTCTACCATTAAATTGTAGTTGTTGCAATCTGATTTTGTGGTAACGTCTATGTCGATATTGGTTATGTTGAAGGTGAATGTCATGCTATTTTCCTTTTTTCTTTGGTCCATTTTGTGACTTTGTTTCCTTTCCCATTTGGTGTCGTTTTGTGAAAATGCAATTACATTTAGTAAGGTAATTTAGAAAAAAAACAAGAACGCAACAACAAAAAAGAGTAAAAAACCCGAATATAAATTGGACACTGTATTCTAAAATTCTTTTTAGGTTCTGTTTTTTTACTCTTCGTTTACTATTGGGTTTCTCCCAAAGGATAGTAGGAGTCCTACACTCAAGCAGACCTTAGTTATTTAATGTTATTGCAGTTCATTTACCATGAACATTTAAGGCACCATTTTTATATACTGAATTTATTTTGCTAATATTACAATGCAAATTGCTAAAAAGAACACAAATTTCTGTGGCTAAACTACAATGGGAAAATAAACAGTTGTAGATGGTAATTGGGAAGGATTCCGATTATTATCAGCAAAAGATTTGTTTCTTATACAAAATTAGTGAAAAATAAAGGGAACGTTAGTTCTGCTAAATAATAACGTAGTAGACATTCGCAGAAGGCTTCTAGGTTATCATAGTTGGACAAATAAACTTTTAATTTT
This sequence comes from Haematobia irritans, assembly GCF_050003625.1. Classification (NCBI taxonomy): domain Eukaryota; kingdom Metazoa; phylum Arthropoda; class Insecta; order Diptera; family Muscidae; genus Haematobia; species Haematobia irritans. Next base: position 196,281,265 of record NC_134398.1, read on the forward strand.
CATAGAATATCCTCTTACTGTTTAGATGATGAGGGTTTATGAATATTTAATGTACATACGTGATCTATTTTGGATTACACCCACAGGGAAGGGTATTGCGAAAATGCTTCTGATAAGTCAGACCAAGACTCTCCAGCTCTTTATGTTGTCTTTCAAAAAAAATTTCCTTTAGAGAAAATTGCATAAAAATTTGGTATTTTTAGAGAAATTCGTTGAAATTTTGACTTTTGGGAAAATTTCAGAGAAATTATGTCTCTGCAGAAAATTGCATACGAAATTTTTGCTTGAAGAAAATTTCATAAAAATTAGTCTGATAAGTCAAAACAAGATTCTCCAGCTCTTTATGTTGTCTTTCAAAAAAAAATTTCCTTTAGAGAAAATTTCATAGAAATTTGGTATTTTTAGAGAAATTCGTTGAAATTTTGACTTTTGAGAAAATTTCAGAGAAATTTTGTCTGTGCAGAAAATTGTATGTGAAATTTTTGTTTGGAGAAAATTTCATCGACATTTTGTCTTTAGAGAAAATTTTATAGAAATTTCGTTTCAAGCTAAATTTTATAGATATTTAGTATTTAACAAAAAAATTGATACAAATTTTGTCTTTAGAGAAAATTCCATAGCATTTTTGACATTAGAAAAAATTTCATAGAAATTTTGTCGTAAGAGAAAATTTCATAGATATTTCGTTTTTGAGAAAATTTCATAAAAAATTTTGTCTTTGGAGATGAGAGAAAATTTCGTAAAAATTTTGTCTCTAGGGTATTGCGAGAATTCGTCTAATAAATCAGACCTCCTTATGTTCCCTTTCAAAAAAAATTTCCTTTAGAGAAAATTTCATCGAAATTTTGTATTTTTAGAGAAATTCGTTGAAATTTTGACTTTTGAGAAAATTTGAGAGAAATTTTGTCTCCGCAGAAATTTGCATACGAAATTTTTGCTTGAAGAAAATTTCATCGACATTTTGTCGTTAGAGAAAATTTCATAAAAATATTGTCTGTAGAGAAAATTTTATAGAAATCTCGTCTTCATACAAAATGTTATAGAATTTTTTTCTTTAGTAAAAATTACAAAGAAATTTTATCTTTAGAGAAAATTTCATATCTCATATAAATTTGGTCTTTAAAAAAATATAGAAATTTGGTTTTTATAGTAAATTTCATAGAAATTTCACACAAATTTTGTCTTTTTGAATAATTTGATACAAATTTTGTCTTTAGAGAAAATTCAATACAAATTTTGTCTTTATAGAAAATCTCATAACAATTTTGACGAAAGAAAAAATTTTATAGAAATTTTGTCTTTAGAGAAAATTTCATAGAAATTTTGTCTTTAGAGAAAATTTCATAGAAATTTTGTCTTTAGAGAAAATTTCATAGAAATTTTGTCTTTGGAGATGATTTCATACAAATTTTGTCTTAGAGAAAATTTCGTACAAATTTTGTCTCTAGAGAAAATTTTATATCTCATAGAAATTTAGTCTTAAAAAAAAATTTTAAAAATTTTGTCTTTATAGCAAATCTCTTAGCAATTTTCACGTTAGAAAAAATTTCATAGAAATTTTGCGTTTAGGGAAAATTTCATAGCAATTTTGACGTTCGAAAAAATTTCATAGAAATTTTGTCGTAAGAGAAAATTTCATAGATATTTCGCTTTTGAGAAATTTTTATACAAATTTTGTCTTTGGAGATGATTTCATACAAATTTTGTCTCTAGAGAAAATTTCACACAAATTTTGTCTTTAGACAAAAATGCATACTAATCTCATTATAGAAAATTTCGTAGAAATTTTTTTTTAGAGAAAATTTCATAGAAGTTGGTTTTTAGAGAAGTTTTCTTTCATAGAAATTTTGTATTTAGAAAAATTTCATAGAAACTTTGTCATCTGAGAAAATTTCATAGTAATTTTGTCTTTAGAGAGAAATTTCAAAGAAATTTGTCTTTAGAGAGAAATTTCATAGAAATATTGTCTAGAGAGAAACTTCATAGAAATTTTGCCTTAAGAAAAAATTTTATAGAAATTTTGGCTTAAAAGTTGAACTCACATAGTATTAAAAAGTTGTCTTTAGAGAAAATTTTATAGAAATTTTGTCATTAGACAAAATTTGATAGAAATTTTGTCTTTAGAGAAAATTTCATAGAAATTTTGTCTTTTGAGAAAATTTGATAGAAATTTTGTCTTAGAGAAAATTTGATAGAAATTTTGTCTTAAAGAAAATTTCATACAAATTTTGTCCCCAGAAAAAATGTCATACAAATGTTGTCTTTTGAGAAAATTTCATAGATATTTTTTCTTCAGAAAGAATTTCATAGAAATTTTGCCTTAAGAGAAAATTTCATATAATTTTTTTAGATAAAATTTCATAGAAATTTTTCTTTAGAGAAAATTTCAGAGAAATTTGGTGTTTAGAGATAATTTCAAAAAAAATTGTCTATGAAGATCATAGAAATTTTGTCTTTAGAGAAAATTTAATATAAATTTTGTCCCTAAAGAAAATTTCATAGAAATTTTTTCTTTAGAGAATGTTTCATACAAATTTTGTCTTTAGAGCAAATTTCATAGAAATTTTGTTTTTAGAGAAAATTTCATAGATATTTTTCTTTAGAGAAAATTTCATAGATTTTTTTTCTTTAAAGAACATTTCATACAAATTTTGTCTTTAGAGAAGTTTTCATAGAAATTTTGTTTTTTTAGAAAATTTCACAGATATTTTTGTTTATAGAAAACTTCATAGATTTTTTTTCTTTTGAGAGAATTTCATACAAATTTTGTCTTCAGAGAAAATGTCATAGACATTTTTGTCCTTAGAGAAAATCTCATAGAAATTTTATCTTAAGAGATACAAATTTTGTCTTTAGAGAAAATTTCATAGAAATGTTGCCTTAAGAAAAAATTTTATAGAAGTTTTGGCTTAAAATTTGAACTCACATAGGATTAAAATGTTGTCGTTAGAGAAAATTTTATAGAAATTTTGTCTAAAAAAAAATTGATAGAAATGTTGTCTTTAGAGAAAATTTCATAGAAATTTTGTCTTAGAGAAAATTTCATACAAATTTTGTCTTAAAGAAAATTTCATAGATATTTTGTCTTAGAGAAAATTTTATAGAAATTTTGTCTTCAGAAAAAATTTCATAGATATTTATACCCTTCACCACTACTGTGGTACAGGGTATAATAAGTTTGTGCATTTGTATGTAACGCCAAGAAGGAGTAATCATAGACCAACCTTTTAGTATACGGATCGGCTTAGAATTAAATTCTGAGTCGATTTAGCGATGTCCGTCTGTCTGTCTGTCTGTCTGTCTGTTGATGTATTTTTGTGTGCAAAGTACAGCTCGCAGTTTTAGTCCGATTGTCCTAAAATTTGGTATAGGGTCCTGTTTCGGCTCAAAGACGATCCCTATTGATTTTGGAAAAAATCGGTTCAGATTTAGATATAGCTGCCATATATATTTTTCACCGATGTGGTCATAATTGGCGTGTATATCAACCGATCTTCCTCAAATTCCGTACATCCGAATATTTTATGTGTCTCGAAAAACTTTCAAAATATCGGCCAAATCGGTTCAGATTTAGATATAGCTCCCATATATAGCTTTCGCCCGATTTGCACTCATTTGCCCACAGAGGCCAATTTTTAGCTCCGATTTAGTTGAAATTTTGCATAGGGAGTAGAATTAGCATTGTAACTATGCGTGCCAAATTTGGTTGAAATCGGTTCAGATTTGGATATATCTCCCATATATAGCTTTCGCCCGATTTACACTCATATGACCACAGAGGCCAAGTTTTTGCTCCGATTTAGTTGAAATTTTGCACAGGGAGTAGAATTAGCATTGTAGCTATGCTGCCAAATTTGGTTGAAATCGGTTCAGATTTAGATATATCTCCCATATATAGCTTTCGCCCGATTTACACTCATATGACCACAGAGGCCAATTTTTAACTCCGATTTAGTTGAAATTTTTCACAGGGAGTAGAATTAGCATTGTTACTATGCGTGCCAAATTTGGTTGAAATCGGTTCAGATTTAGATATAGCTCCCATATATATGTTTTTTCTGATTTCGACAAAAATGGTCAAAATACCAACATTTTCCTTGTAAAATCGCCACTGCTTAGTCCAAAAGTTGTAAAAATGACTCTAATTTTCCTAAACTTCTAATACATACATATTGAGCGATAAATCATAAATAAACTTTTGCGAAGTTTCCTTAAAATTGCTTTAGATTTAAATGTTTCCCATATTTTTGTACTAACATTGTGTTCCGCCCTAGTGCATTAGCCGACTTAAATTTTGAGTCTATAGATTTTTAGAAGTCTATCAAATTCTGTCCAGATCGAGTGATATGTAAATATATGTATTTGGGACAAACCTTTATATATAGCCCTCAACACATTTGACGGATGTGATATGGTATCGAAAATTTAGATCTACAAAGTGGTGCAGGGTATAATATAGTCGGCCCCGCCCGACTTCAGACTTTCCTTACTTGTTTTTCTTTAGAAATAATTTCATAGAAACTTTGCCTTAAGAGAAAAATTTCATAGAAATTGTTTTTTGGAGAAAATTTCATAGTAAGTTTTTCTTTCATAGAAATTTTGTGTTTAGAGATAATTCAAAGAAATTTTGTCTTTGGAGATAATTTCATACAAGTTTTGTCTTTAGAAAAAATTTTATAGAAATTTTGTCTCTAAAGAAAATTTTATAGAATTTTTTTCTTTAGAGAATATTTCGGGGAAATTTGTCTTTAGAGAAAATTTCATAGAAATTTTGTTTTTAGAGAAAATTTTGTAGATATTTTTCTTTAGAGAAAATTTCATAGATTTTTTTCTTTAGAGAAAATTTCATAGAAATTTTGTCGGTAGAGAAAATTTCATAGAAATTTTGTCTTTAGAGAAAATTTCATAGAAATTTAGTCTTCAGAGAAAATTTCATAAAAATTTTTTCTTTAGAGAAAATTTCATAGAAATTTAGTCTTCACAGAAAATGTCATAGACATTTTGGTCTTTAGGGAAAATGTTATAGACATTTTGTCGTTAGAGAAATTTAATAGAAATTTTGTCTTTAAGGAAAATTTCATCGATATTTAGAGAAAATTTCATAGAAATTTTGTTTTTGGAGAAAATTTCATGGCAATTTTGTCGCAAGAGAAAATTTAATAGGAACTTTGTTCTTAGAGTAAATTTCATAGAATTTTTTTCCCTAGACAAATTTGTCTTTAGAGAAATATTAATATAAATTTTGTTTGGAGAGAAATTTCCATTTCATTAATTTCAGTTTATGCATATAAAAAATCCTTGCAGACTATGGTTTACATTTCAAAAATTATTAAATCTAAATTCATTTGAAAACAAGTAAAGAAAGTCTAAAGTCGGGCGGGGCCCACTATATTATACCCTGCACCACTTTGTAGATCTAAATTTTCGATATCATATCACATCCGTCAGATGTGTTGGGGGGCTATATATAAAGGTTTGTCCCAAATACATACATTTAAATATCAGTCGATCTGGACAGAATTTGATAGACTTCTACAAAATCTATAGACTCAAAATATAAGTGGGCTAATGCACCAGAGTGGAACACAATGTTAGTAAAAAATATGGGAAACATTTAAATCTGAAGCAATTTTAAGGAAACTTCGCAAAAGTTTATTTATGATTTATCGCTCGATATATATGTATTAGAAGTTTAGGAAAATAAGAGTCATTTTTACAACTTTTCGACTAAGCAGAGGCGATTTAACAAGGAAAATGTTGGTATTTTGACCATTTTTGTCGAAATCAGAAAAACATATATATGGGAGCTATATCTAAATCTGAACCGATTTCAACCAAATTTGGCACGCATAGTTACAATGCCAATTCTACTCCCTGTGCAAAATTTCAATTAAATCGGAGTAAAAGATTGGCCATTGTGGTCATATGAGTGTAAATCGGGCGAACGATATATATGGGAGCTATATCTAAATTTGAACCGATTTCAATAAAATTTAGCACACTTGACTATAGTACTAATTGTTCTTCTTGTGCAAAATTTTAAGCAAATTAGGGTAAAACTCTGGCTTCTGGGGCCATATAAGTGCATATCGGGCGAAATATATATATGGGAGCTATATCTAAATCTGTACCGATTTCTTCCAAAATCAATAGGGTTCTATTCTGAGTCATAACACATACTTGTGCCAAATTTGAAGTCGATTGGACTAAAACTACGAACACGGACAGACGGACATGGCTATATCGACTCATGAGCCCACCTTGAGCATTTTTGCCAAAGACACCATGTGTCTATCTCGTCTCCTTCTGGGTGTTGCAAACATATGCACTAACTTATAATACCCTGTTCCACAGTGTGGCGCAGGGTATAATTACGAAATGGAATCGAAAAATCTAAATTTGTACTAGAAAATCGATTGAATTCTATAAAAGCCCTTTCCACTGGCTCATTTTAGCAAATTTGTTTGTAGTACTTATTTCATAGATTTATCTATGGAGATAACTGCAGCAATAAACTGTTGAAAATATCGGTCTTCCCAGCACGAAAGATTGGGCATTAAACGGCTGTGAAAGCGTTGGTCACTGAAAACTGCGGCAATCAAGGTTTGTTATGGCCCCGATATTGCCTATCTTCCGATTTGATTTGTAAACACCATCACTTTTATCCGGTTTACCGGAAATTGGAAATCTAGAAGTATTTAATGTCCACAAAGAGGTGTGACGAATTTTTTATATATCGGTCTATCGATTTGACTTCTTGAGCATCTGGACGCCACAATTATTTTCCGATTTGCCTGAAATTGAAAATCTTGTGGTATGTTAGGTCCAAAGAGATCTGTGTGGAATATGTTTGGGTTTAGCCACTCCCGATAGTCGCCATAAGTAGAAACTTTAAATTTCGCTTCGGGAACCGTGTTATTACAACCGATTTTCTTAAAGGACCATGTTTCCTCAATTCCACCAAATAACTTGTTGCGACGAAGGGTTTCTGAAGGCAACCATTATATATGATCAATGCTGGTGAGTATTTAAGACTCGGCCTGGCCGAACTTACGGCCCTATATAGTTGTTCGTAATAGAATATGTCAATCTATGCAAATACCTTAAAGGCGATTATCAAGTGGAAGTCATCTATCAGAGACAGTTGATTGCAATAGAGTTTTATTTTTCTTGTCCTTCTACCAACTTACATTGTAATCGAATAAAGATTTAACATATCTCGACAATTTGATAATAGCCTTGTTACCATTTGGTTTATTTTCTTATTTTCCATTTCCGTTTCCTTTCATTACAACATTCTTTGGCTCAAGTAAAGATTATCTAAAGTAACATTGTGAGAGTTTTGATGTGTCTGTATGGATCTTGTGTATATGTGCTTGATTATAAACACGTACAAAACGTTTGCATGTATGATGGTGTGCGGTAAAATAAAAGTGAGAACATGTTTCCATGTAAAAAAATTATAGAAATTTATGTATCATATTGAATTGTATACCATGCTGTGAAATTTTATCGAAAGACAAAATTTTAATGAAATTTTTTCCGAAGGACACAATCTGTACATACAACATTTCTATGAAAGTTTCTCTAACAAAGAATTTCTATAAAATTTTATTTATTTATTTATTATGACATTTTAAAGATTTATTTATTTATTATTTATTCTTATGCTCTGCACAACAAGTACACTTTATTGTAATAACGGTGCAGGAATCGTATCTATTATAAGGTGTTACATAGTAAGAAATCATTAAAATCAGATAAATACTGCAAAATTATTAACACAACAAATATTTCGTTTAACAAACGATTGAGTTATTGGGCTTTTCATTAACAAGAAACACTCAAAATGGAAACAAAAATCTAAAAAAAATTTTTTCATAAGAAGACATTTCAATAAAAAAATTTTACTTTCTTTAACAAAAAAATTTCTATGAAATGTTCTTCAAAAGAAAAAATTCTATAAAGGTTTCTATAAAGATTAAATAAGAAATCTTCTCTAAAGAAGGAATCTCTATAAAGTTTTCTTTCAAGATAAAATTTCTATAAAAGTTTTTGTATAGAAAAAATTCTATGAAATTTTGTCGATAAAAAAATTGTAATAACATTTCGTCTAAAGAAAAACTTCTATGAGACTTTGTCTGAAGAAAAAATTTGTAGAGAAAAAGTCGCGATGGAATTTTCTCCAAAGAAAATTTTTATACGGTAAAAAATACTATGCAAATATACCTAATGAAAAGCTTTTTTATGAAATTTTCTCTAAGGACAACATATCTACACTCAAAAAAAAAGTTTACTTGGATCCAAAGATTTTGACCTTGCTTTAAGGATTTTGGTATTGATTCCGAGCCAAAGATGCGGGTTCTTTAAAATATGGAAATTTTTTGCGATCTATCTGGCTTTAAATCTAGGATCTATAAAATTAAAATTAGGATACAGATCTCATTTATGGAATTTTTATTTTATTTTCACGTACAAACAAATGCCAATCTAAAAATATAATTATAATTTGTATATAATGGATATTTCGAAGTAAAAAATATTGTCTTAATCCCAAAGAAATTTAAACAAAAGCTTCAATATTTCAGTTAATTTAAGGACGATTTCTTTAAATCAAAAATGTGTTTCTTTACTTTAAGGAAAATTTGCCTTAGTTTAAAGACATGCAACTTTATCGAAGGGATGCAAATTTTCAAAATGTTTGTCCTGTTTGGGAGCCACTGTGGTGCAATGGTTAGCATATCTGCCTTGCACACACAAGGTCGTGGGTTCGATTCCTGCTTCGACCGAACATCAAAAAGTTTTTTAGCGGTGGATTATCCCACCTCAGTAATGCTATAAGAAGGAGGTCCCTTGTCATTGAGCTTAACATGCCATCGGGCAGCACTCAGTGATTAGAGAGAAGTTCACCAATGTGGTATCACAATGGACTGAATAGTCTAAGTGAGCCTGATACATCGGGCTGCCACCTAACCTAACCTTGCCCTAAATTTAATGAAAAACATTTTGAAACAAAGATTATAAAATTTCTTTTAATAAAAATTTTATTGTTTTAAAGAAATTTGTCCTTAATAGTGTGTAAATTGCGCATCCTAAAATTGAGGTTGCGTATCACGTAAATATTTTTTTTCAGTGTATATTTTTTTCTGAAGCCAAAATTTCTATAAAATTTACTCTAGATACAAAATTTCTATGAAATTTCCTCGAAAGACAAAATGTCTATGAAATTTTTTGGAACGACAAAATAAATTAATATTAATATTTTTTTTTTTTAATTTTCTCAAAGTAAAAATGTCTATTAAACTTTCTCAAAAAAAACTTTACGAATTATTCCCTAAAGGTGAGTATTAAGTTCGAGTTTAGCCGCTAATTTTTATTAGAGTGAAAACTAAATCAGTAAAAAAAGCCATAAAATTATACATATTTGTTGCAGATTTCGGCTAAACTCGAACCTAATACCCACCTTAAAAGAAAAATTGTTCTCTTAAGAATAAATTTTATATAAAGGCAAATTTTCTCTGACATTTTCTGTAAGGACAAAATTTTTATGAAATCTCCTCTACGTACAAAGTTTCTATGAAATTTTTCTCTACAGAACAAAATTTTTAAGAAATTTTTTTTTAACGCCAAACGTTCTATTAAATTTTCTCTACAGTCATAATTTCTATGAAATTTTCTGAAAAGACATTTTTTCCAAACTTTTTCTAAATACAAAAAACATAAATATCGTATTACATTGTTTCAAAGAATTTCAGTGAAATTTTTTCTAAATAAAAAAATTCTATTCTTTCTTTCTCTAAAAAAACAAAAAAAAAAACAAATAAAATAAACATTTTTGTCGAAAAAACAAATCTATAGTGAAAATTTCTCTGAAATTCTAAAGGCAAAATTTCTATGAAATTTTCTACAATGACAATATTTCTATGAAATTTCCCCTAAGCACAAAATTTCTACGAAGTTTTCTGTATAGAAAAAATTTATGAATTATCTGTAAAGATAAAATTTTTTATGAAATCCATCTAAAGACGAAATTTCTAAAAATTTTCTTTATAGCTTTTTTGAATTTTCTGTTCAAAAAATATGTATAAAATTTTCTCTAAAGAAAAATATTTTTATTAAATTTTCTATAAAGAAAAAAAAAATTATGAAATTTTTTCTAAAAAAAAATTAAGACATTTTCTCTACACATACAATTTCTCTGAAATTTTCTCCAATGATAAATTTTCAATGAAATTTTCTTCAAAGACAAAAATTTCTATAAAATTTTCTCTTACGGCGAGGTTTCTATGAAATTTTCTCTAACGAAAAGACATTTTCTCTACACATACAATTTCTCTGAAATTTTCTCCAATGATAAATTTTCAATGAAATGTTCTTAAAAGACAACATTTCTATGAAATTTTCTTCAAAGACAAAAATTTCTATAAAATTTTCTCTTACGGCGAGGTTTCTATGAAATTTTCTCTAACGAAAAAAGTTCTCTTATGAAAAATCTTCTCTAACGACAAAATGTCTATGTAATTTTCTGTAAAGGCAAAATATATACGAAATTCCCTCAGGACGAAATTTCTATAAAAACAAAAAAATCGATGAAATTATCTCTACAGACTAAATTTTTATGAAAATTCCCTAAGTTTTCGATCAAAAAGATCTGCCAAATTTTTATGAAATTTTCTCTAAACACAAAATTTTTATGAAATTTTATCTAAAGACAAAATTTCTATGAAATTTTCTCTTAAGACAAAATTTCTATGCAATTTTCTCTAAGAAAAAATTTGTATGAAATTATACCCAAAGACAAAGTTTGTACAAAATTTTCTCAAAAGACAAAATTTGTATGACATTTTCTCAAAAGCGAAAGGACTATGAAATTTTCTCTAACGAAAAAATTTCTATGATATTTTCTCTAAAGATAAAATTTCTATGAAATTATCTCCAAAAAACAAAATTTTTCTGAAATTTTCTCTAATGATAAATTTTCTAGGAAATGTTCTCTAAAGACAAAATCTCCATTAAATTTTCTCTAGAGACAAAATCTCTATTAATTTTCTCTAAAGATAAAATTCCCAGCACAAAAAGCGTCCCCAAAAAAGTAGTGAAAATTTTCTTTTTGGATTCGGAAATGGTGCAAAATTGACGCAGGATCGATGAATTTTACATGGGCCTGTCATAGGGCGGATGTCCACCATTTCGATAGCCGTTGCACTGAATTGACATCACTTCTTAAGGTGTGATCCGAAATCATTGTTTTGGATGTGTATTGGAAAATTGTATGACATTTTGTCAAATAATTAAATTTTATAATTTTTTATGATTTTTAATACAAAATTCAAAAATTCGAAATTTTTCCAGATTGGATTTAACATTTTTCTCGAAAAAATTTTAATAATTTGTACCACTTGATTAATTCTTACTCTGTTTTTAACCCATTTGAAACAAAAAAAGTTAAAATTATCCATTAAAAATATGAAAAAAACGAGTTAAAAAAAATTGAATTAAAAGAATTTCCTGTGTAGTTAAAATAAAGGTGTGCCTTTGGAAGAACCTCCAATTTTTATACCCTCCTTCATAGGATGGGGGTATATTAACTTTGTCATTCCGTTTGTAACACATCGAAATATTGCTCTAAGACCCCATAAAGTATATATATATTCTGGGTCGTGGTGAAATTCTGAGTCGATCTAAGCATGTCCGTCCGTCCGTCCGTCTGTTGAAATCACGCTAACTTCCGAACGAAACAAGCTATCGACTTGAAACTTGGCACAAGTAGTTGTTATTGATGTAGGTCGGATGGTATTGAAAATGGGCCATATCGGTCCACTTTTACGTATAGCCCCCATATAAACGAACCCCCAAATTTGGTTTGCGATTGCTCTAAGAGAAGCAAATTTCATCCGATCCGACTGAAATTTGGTACATGATGTTAGTATATTGTCTCTAACTACGATTGAAAAACTGGTCCATATCGGTCCACTTTTTCGTATAGCCCCCATATAAACGGACCCCCAAATTTGGCTTGCACTTGCTCTAAGAGAAGCAAATTTCATCCGATCCCGCTGAAATTTCGTACATGATGTTAGACTATGGTTTTTAACAACCATGCAAAAACTGGTCTATATCGGTCCACTTTTACTTATAGCCCTCATATAAACGGACCCCCAAATTTGGTTTGCGATTGCTCTAAGAGATGCAAATTTCATCCGTTCCGGCTGAAATTTGGTACATGATGTTAGTATATGGTCTCTAACAACCATGCAAAAATTGGTCCATATCGGTCCACTTTTACGTATAGCCCCCATATAAACGGACACCCAAATTTGGCTTGCGATTGCTCTAAGAGAAGCAAATTTCATCCGATCCGGGAATCGAACCCACGACCTTGTGTATGCAAGGCGGGCCCACGACCTTGTGTATGCAAGGCGGGCATGCTAACCATTGCACCACGGTGGCTCCCATATATATGGTCTCTAACAACCATGCAGAAATTGGTCCATATCGGTCCATAATTATATATAGCCCCCATATAAACCGATCCTCAGATTTGAATTTCGGAGCCTCTTAGAGGAGCAAAAGTCATCCGATCCGATTGAAATTTGGTACGTGGTGTTAGTATATTGTCTCTAATAACCATGCCAAAATTGGTCCATATCGGTCCATAATTATATATAGCCCCCATATAAACCGATCCCCAGATTTGAATTTCGGAGCCTCTTAGAGGAGCAAAAGTCATCCGATCCGATTGAAATTTGGTACGTGGTGTTAGTATATTGTCTTTAATAACCATGCCAAAATTGGTCCATATCGGCCCATAATTATATATAGCCCCCATATAAACCGATCCCCAGATTTGACCTCCGGAGCCTCTTAGAGGAGCAAAATTCATCTGATCCGGTTGAAATTTGGTACGTGGTGTTAGTATATGGTATCCAACAACCATGCAGGAATTGTTCCATATCGGTCCATAATTATATAGCCCCCATATAAATCGATCTCAGATTTGGCTTGCGGAGCCTCTAAGAGAAGCAAATTTCATCGGTTCATAATCATGGTGGCTACTCGAGCCAAAAATAATCTACCAAAATTTTATTTTTATAGAAAACATTATCAAAATGTTATATCTATAGAAAATTTTGTCAAAATTTTTTTCTATAGAAAATTTTGTCAAAATTTTATTTCTATAGAAAATTTTGTCAAAATTTTATTTCTATAGAAAATTTTGTTAAAATTTTATTTCTATAGAAAATTTTGCCAAAATTTTATTTCTATAGAAAATTTTTTCCAAATTTTATTTCTGTAGAATTTTTTTTTTCCAAATTTTACTTCTATAGAAAATGTTATCAAAATTTTATTTTGACACAATTTTATTTCTATAGAAACTTTAAACTTAATTGTATACGTATTTAATCGGCCTTTTTTAGTTTAATATATACCACGTATGGACTATGTGGTATATATTACGGTGTTAGGAAGATTTAAGATACCTAGCCATCGGCAAGTGTTACCCCAAACCAAGTAATTCGATTGTGGATGACAGTCTTCAGTAGAAGTTTCTACGCAATCCATGGTGGAGGGTACATAAGCTTCGGCCTGGCCGAACTTACGGCCGTATATACTTGTTTTTTTTTTTTTTTTTTTTTTGCTGGGTTTTTATGACATTTTCTCTAAACGCAAAATTTCTATGAAATTTTCTCTTAAGACAAAATTTCTACGAAATATTCTCTATACTTAAAATTTATATGAAATTTTCTCTAAAGACAAAATTTTTATGGAATTTTCTCTAAACGCAATTTCTATGAAATTTTGTCTAAAAACAAGAACAAAATTGCTATAAAACTTTCTATAAGGACGGAATTTCTATCTCTAGCGACCACATTTCTTTTATAAAATTTCCTCTGACAAAATAATTTTTATGAAAAAATCGGTGAAATTATATCTAAAGACACAATTTTTATGAAATCTCTCTCAATTAGCTCTAAAACATTTCTTAAAAAATTTCTGTAAAAATATTCTATCAAAATTTCTCTAAAGACTAAATTTCTATAAAATTTTTTCGTTGCCACTCTAATATCTTTACAATGTAAATATAAGTAAGCCCTAAACGATATGCATTTATAGGGGAAACGAAGAAACACAACGCCAATACGAAGGAGAGATCGAAATAACAATCGAATGAATGACAACAAAAAGCGGAATCCATCGACGGAAGTTAGGCACAGGGGCCAATGCTATATCATGAGATGAATGAGATGGATAGCAAATATAAATGGATGCATATATAGACGGATAGATGGACGTATGATGTGGAATTGCCATAAACACGGAGACTGAATGGTTGCTTGTGGGGCACAACAAGCGATTGGTTTGTTGGCAAGGCTACTTAAACGGAAATTTTGTCATTGATGTTGTTGTCTTTGTGACACTAAACTAAAATGATTTCATTCTTTGCCCAACGATACGTGATATGAAATTGATTGTTGTGAGTCTTCGGTTTTGCATTATCCTCTGCCATGGAATAAACACCAAACGAAAGACAGACATAAATTCCAGAATAAGTCGAGATTCAGACGTGTGAATCCAACAACATGTACAAATGTCGAGGTAAATTTCAAATATCCATTTTACTGGATTTTCGTTCTTATTCATCTTCTTATGGAAAGATTGGATGCTAAGCCGTCATATTGGATCCAAATTAAAAGGAAGAAAAATCGTTCATTATCTTTGTGGAATGCTTGTTTGAAATTTTAAATTTTTATTAAATTAAGTAACTTTGGTTAAAAAAAAAAACGATTTGGACCTCCATTTGGATCCCCGAAGTTTCAAAGAATATCGGAGTTTTTTTGTAGAAAATTCATGTAGAAAATACTCATAAAAACATGGTTTCGAATTTTTAACCAGATCGGACCAGAAAAGCGATCAAAAGCTAAATTTAACAAAAATAAAAGGCGAGAGAAATTAGGGGAACTGTAGAGGCAAATTAAAATGGTAAAAGCTAGGACATAGGTTAGGTGGCAGCCCGATGTATCAGGCTCACTAGTCCATTGAAACTGAACTGAAACCCATAACGGAACAGTGCAAGGATTAAACAGGAAAAGGTCTGAAGAATTACTAAAGACGATTAGAAAACCAAGCATTTAGGCTCATCTGCACAGGATATCACTAACATATAATTGTTTATATAGGACGTGTTTTGAGGGGGAGGAAACCATGGAAAACTACATATAACAATGCGCTGCTATAGGGTTCACCATGTCAAGGAAGAAGTAATGACCTTAAAGACAGCGAGTTTCTAGAAAAAAGGAAGGTTAGTCTAGGTATGATGGCAACCCGATATTTCAGGTTCACCTCTCGATCCAAAAACAATCTACCAACATTTGAAGAAAACTTCACCAAAAAACTACCAATTAAAAAAATCTTATTTTGCAGTTTTTGATTTCTATAGAAAATGTAATCAAAATTTATTCTATGGAAAATTTTGTCAACATTGTTTTCTTTAGAAAATTTTGTCAACATTTTATTCCTAGAGAAAATAATGTCAAAATTTTATTCCTATAGAAAATAATGTCAAAATGTTATTTCTATAAAAAATTTTGTCAAAATTATATTGCTATAGAAAATTTTGTCAACATTTTATTCCTATAGAAAATTTTGTCAAAATTGTATTTCTATAGAAGATTAGGTTAGGTGGCAGTCCGATGTATCATGGTAACTAAGGCTACTCAGTCCATTATGATACCACAGTGGTGAATTTATAGAAAATTTTATAAAAATTTTATTCCTTTACATTTTGTCAAAAATTTCAACCTATGAACATTTTTGTCAAAATTTTTATCCTATGAACATTTTTGTTAAAATTTCATCCTATGAACATTTTTGTCAAAATTTAATTCCTATAGAAAAGTTTGTCAAAATTTAATTCCTATAGAAAATTTTGTCAAAATTTTCTTTCTAGACAATTGTTTTTTTTTTTCAAAATGTCATACCATAGAAATTTTTGTCAACATTTAATTCCTATAGAAAATTATGTCAACATTTTATTCCTAAAGAAAATTTTGTCAAAATTTTATTCCTATCGAAAATTTTGTAAAAATTGTATTCTTATAGAACATTTTGTCTAAATTTTATTTCTAGAGAAAATATTGTAAACATTTTATTCCTATAGAAAACTTTGTCAAAATTTTATTCCTATAGAAAATTTTTGTCAAAACTTCATCCTATAGAAATTCTTGTTAAAATTCAATTCCCCAGTAGGAAAATTTGGTCAAAATGTTATTCCTATAGAAAATTTTGTCAAAGTTTTATTCCTGTATAAAATTTTGTAAAAATTGTATTCCTATGGAATATTTTGTCAAAATTTTGTTCCTAAAAAATTGGTGTCAAAATTTCATCCTATAGAAATTTTTGTCAAAATTTAATTCCCGGATAAAATATTGTCAAAATTTTCTTCCTAGAAAAATGTTTGTCAACATTTTATTTTACAGAAAATTATGTCAAAATTGTATTTCTAGAAAAATATTGTCAAAATTTTATTCTTATAGAAAATTTTGTCAACATTTTATTTCTATAGAAAATTATGTCAAATTTTTATTCCTAGGAAAATTTTTGTCAATATTTCATTCTATAGAACTTTTTGTCAAAATTCAATTCCCCAGTAGGAAAATTTGGTCAATATGTTATTCCTATAGAAAATTTTGTCAAAGTTTTATTCCTGTATAAAATTTTGTAAAAATGTTATTCCTATAGAACATTTTGTCAAAATTTTCTTCCTAAAAAATGTTGTCAAAATTTTATTCCTATAGAAAATTTTTTCAAAATTTTCTTCCTAGATAATTTTTTTTT
This sequence comes from Haematobia irritans, assembly GCF_050003625.1. NCBI lineage: Eukaryota > Metazoa > Arthropoda > Insecta > Diptera > Muscidae > Haematobia > Haematobia irritans. The sequence goes on from NC_134398.1 coordinate 196,298,101, forward strand.
GTCAAAATGTCATCCCATAGGAATTGTTGTCAACATTTTATTTCTAGAGACAATTTTGTCAAAAGTTTATTCTTATAGAAAATTTTGTCAAAATTGTGTTTGCAGATAAAATATTGTCAAAATTTTCTTCCCAGAAAAATTTTTGTCAACATTTTATTCCTTTAGAAATTTTTGTCAAAATGTTGTTCCTAGCAAAATGTTTGTCAACATTTTATTTTACAGAAAATTTTGTCCAAATTTTATTCCTATAGAAAATTTTGTCAAAATTTTTTTCCTAGAAAAATTTTTGTCAAAATTTCATCCTATAGAAATTCTTGTCAAAATTCAATTCCCCAGTAGGAAAATTTGGTCAAAATGTTATTCCTATAGACAATTTTGTCAAAGTTTTATTCCTGTATAAAATTTTGTAAAAATTGTATTCCTATAGAATATTTTGTCAAAATTTTGTTCCTAAAAAATTGTTGTCAAAATTTCATCCTATAGAAATTTTTGTCAAAATTTAATTGCCGGATAAAATATTGTCAAAATTTTCTTCCTAGAAAAATGTTTGTTAACATTTTATTTTACAGAAAATTTTGTCAAAATTTTATTCCTAGAAAAATATTGTCAAAATTTTATTCCTATAAAAAATTTTGTCAACATTTTATTTCTATAGAAAATTATGTCAAAATTTTATTCCTAGAAAAATTTTTGTCAATATTTCATTCTATAGAATTTTTTGTCAAAATTCAATTCCCCAGTAGGAAAATTTGGTCAAAATGTTATTCCTATAGAAAATTTTGTCAAAGTTTTATTCCTGTATAAAATGTTGTAACAATTTTTTTCCTATAGAACATTTTGTCAAAATTTTCTTCCTAAAAAATTTTGTCAAAATTTTATTCCTAAAAAATTTTGTCAAAATTTTATTCCTGTAGAAAATTTTTTCAAAATTTTCTTCCTTAATAATTTTTTTTTTGTCGAAATTTCATCCCATAGAAATTTTTGTCAACATTTTATTTCTAGAGACAATTTTGTCAAAAGTTTATTCTTATAGAAAATTTTGTCAAAATTGTGCTTGCAGATAAAATATTGTCAAAATTTTCTTCCCAGAACAATTTTTATCAACATTTTATTCCTTTAGAAAATTTTGTCAAAATTTTCTTCCTAGAAAAATGTTTGTCAACATTTTATTTTACAGAAAATTTTGTCAAAATTTTATTCCTATAGAAAATTTTTGTTAAAATTTCATCCTATAGAAATTCTTGTTAAAATTCAATTCCCCAGTAGTCAAAATTTGGTCCAAATGTTATTCCTATAGAAAATTTTGTCAAAATTTTATTCCTGTATATAATTTTGTAAAAATGTTATTCCAATAGAACATTTTGTCAAAATTTTATTTATTGAAAATTTTGTCAAATTTTATTCCTAGGAAAAAAATTGTCAACATTTCATCATATAGAAATTTTTGCCAACATTTTATTCCTAGAAAAAATTTTGCCAGAATTTTATTTCTAGAAAAAAGTATGTTTTGGGTCAAAATAGAACCCTATTGATTTCGGAAAAAAATCGGTTTAGATTTTTTATGTTCGTTCGCCCGATATGCACTTATATGGCACCATATGTAAGAGTTTTACCCTGATTTGCAATTGCTAGTGTCGTATAAATCGGTTAAGATTTAGATGCAGCTCCCAAATATATCTTTCGGCCGATTTAGACTGATATGACCCCAGAGGTCATAGTTTTACTCTGATTTACCAAAAATTTTGCACAAGGAGTAGAATTTTTATTCTTACTATGCGTGTCAAATTTGGTTAAAATCGATTTCGATTTAGATATATCCCCCATATATATCTTTAGCCCGATTTATTCTCATATGACATAGAGATAACAGTTTTATTATGAGTTTCGTGAAATTTTACACAAGGAATAGAATTAATATTATTACTATGCATGTCAATTTAGGTTGAAATCGGTTCAGAGCTAGATATAGCTCCCATATATATTATTCGCCCGATTTATACTCATATGACCACCGGAAATCAAAATTTCACTGCGATTTATTTGAAATTTTGCACAAAGAGAATAATAATTAACATTTTAGCAATGTATGCCAAATTTGGTCAAAATCGTCTCAAATTTAGTCAAAGTCCCCATATATATGTTTTTCCGATTTGGCAAAAAAAAAAAAAAAACGCCAATACACCCATGGTTTCCATTTTCTTGTAAAATCGTCACTGTTAAGACGAAAACTTGTTAGCATTGTGTAGCGCCTCTAGGCATTAGCCGATTTAAATTGTATGTCGAGAGATTTAGCATAAGTATAGAAAATGTTCTCCAAATGTGTTCAAATTTAAATATTTGTATATGGAAATATAAACCTTTATAAATAGCAACCAACACATTTGAAGGATTTGACGTAGTAGGAGTGATTTAGGGTATGATATAATCGGCCCCGCCCGACTTTCTACTTTACTTGCATTTCGAGCTAACCCAAAATTGAAAACCTATTGATAGTAAAAAATTTTTAATATTTTTCCAATCTAGACTAATTTATTTATAATTAGGGGAAAATTGAAATGATAAGGCTCATACTTTGAAATTTCTCACTTATTACCGAACAACCAATGAGGAACATATCCTTGAACAATAAATGTGAGATCGATTCAAATGCCTGATGGCTGCATTTCTTTATGAACTTATTTTTCTGTTGGTGGCAAAGGCGTTGATATTACGATTGCCGGTTTATTTGAGGTGGTTGGTTGGTGTAGATGGTGATTTCCTTTCGATTTATTTGTTGTTCCTTGTAAATGGTATTTACAGATTTTGTTGTCTGCACTCGAACGCTTCGATAAATTTGATGAGATTTCTTTACACACACACACACACATTCACACAGCTACATACATCCTCCATACATCATGTTAATATGTGTTGGTAATACCGAGATTTTGTGTACAGCTGTGTGTGTGTGTGTAAGTGTACACTATTTGAGTATTGCTTCCTTCGTTTGGTATTTTCTCATTCTTTAGCTCTTACCGTAAGGACATCGTCAGAGTATAAGCTGACATTTTATATGAAATATCCAACGTAGGATATGTTCAAATATGCTTTTTTTATTCGTCCTTTGTAAGGATGGGATTTTTTTGTTGCTCCGATTCTGCTTTCTATTTACATGAGCATTCGTGTTCGCCTTTTATGCCCGCAGTAGTAGTGAGTGACATCCACTTTTGCTCGTTTATTTTCAAGTAGGTGTAGCAATTGCATTTATATTTTTTTCTGCTTCTTCTTCTTGATTTTTCTACCTTCACATAGAAAGGTAGTAATGATCTCACACCGAGTTTGTATGTGTGAGTGTATCTATACGATCTCAGCCATTTATATCAGATGGATGTACTATTGTGTTGTGTGGTATTGGTCCTGATGATGGCGGTAGCAATGGTGTGAAGCCATGTTGCCGCGTATAAACGAAACGGAAATGTAGCATTGTGTTACCAGTAATAAACTCTTAAATCAATATAAGTGCAAAAATACATTCCAAGCCAAGTAACATTCCTTTCGTTTAGCTAACCAGCTATATGGTGCAGAATACAGTGGAATAAATAAAAATAAAATAAATAGAAAATTTAATTATTTGAAAAATACATTGCCTTTTATATTTCAGGATTTGGCAAAACTAGTTTTGTAATCTGCCAACTTATAGCTCTATTGTATATCTTGATATTTTTTTAAGTTATTCGTACCGTAACGCGGTCTTTTAATATGGAGAGCTGAGGTACGTTCAGTCGTTTCCAAGGTCGATCCAAGGAGCTACAACCACGGCTGCCAATGTTGGTAGAATTCTACCAAAAATGGTTGATTTTTTACTTTTTGGTACATAGGTAAAATTCTTGATGTTTTGGTAGATTTTGCAAAATTTTCTTCTCCAACTAAGAGGTACTTCAATTTTCTATACATAAAAGGAAAAATTTGACAAAATTTTCCACAGAAATAAAATTTTGACAAAATTTTCTATAGAATTAAAATGTTGACAAAATTTTCTATAGAAATAAAAATTTGAAAAAATTTTCTATAGAAATAAAAATTTGACGAAGTTTTCTATAAAAATAAAATTTTCACAAAAATTTCTATAGAAATAAAATTTTGAAAAATTTTCTATAGAAATAAATTTTTGACAAAATTTTCTATAGAAATAAAATCTTGATAAAATTTTCTATAGAAACAAAATATTGACTATATTTTTTATAGAAATAAAATTTTGACTAAATTTTTTATAGAAATAAAATTTTGACTTAATTTTCTAGATAACAAAAATTTGACAAAATTTTCTATAGAAATAAAAATTTGAAAAAATGTTCTATAGAAATAAAAATTTGACAAAATTTTATATAGAAATAAAATTTTGATAAAAATTTCTATAGAAATAAAAATTGGACAAAAATTTCTATAGAAATAAAATTTTGACAAAATGTTCTATTGAAATAAAAATTTTGACAACATTTTCTATAGAAATAAAATTTTGAAAAATTTTCTAGGGAACAAAAATTTGACAACATTTTCTATTGAAATAAAATTTTGACAAAATTTTCTATAGAAATAAAATTTTGATATTTTCTATTGGAATAAACTTTTGACAAAATTTTCTATAAAAATAAATTTTTTTAAAAATTTCTATAGAAATAATATTTTGTATATAAATAAAATGTTGACAACATTTTCTATAGAAATAAAAATTTAACAAAATTTTCTGCAGAAATAAAATTTTGACAAAAGTTTTCTATAGAAATAAAATTTTGCAAAATAAGATTTTTTTTTAGAAAAACTAAAAAAAAAAAATTCCAAATCGGTCTAGATTTAAATATACGTATACTTTTACAATAGTCTTTAAATTTGAAATTGTGTATTTTTAGCTTCGAAAAGTAAATTTTTAATACTTTTTCGTCAACATCATTTATCATCCCTGTCGTATATACTTGTCTTTGTTTCAAAACTACATATCACCTCATTCTACTGTGCTTGGCCACAGCTCTTCTTTGATGCACTATTGTTAGGTTGGCATATCTTTTACTCAATCTCCTTTCATAGATGTTTTCCCAAGATATACTTGTCTTTTTGCAAAAGGTGCTTAAGAGGATGTGCATTCGTACCTTTTTCCTTTGCCGTTTTTATTTTTTTTTTTTGTAGTTGTAGTCTGCTACTAGTGAGCTTCCTTTTGCCATGGCATACTATTGGCATTAAAAGTATATTTGTTCCGCTTGGCATATTATTTCAATTATTTTGATCATATTTGCTTTTTAACAATATTTTCTACATTATTTCTTTGATTTTATCTGTCTTCTTACTCTCCTGCACAATGTTCAGTATGTGTCATTTAGTCCTGTCCTCAGTCTCCTGCTTGACAATTGGTGATATATTATTTATATATATTTTTTGTCGCCCTCTCTAGAGCTTCTTCATCATTCGATAGATAATGCAATTTTTATTACAACTACCTTTGATTGATTTAAATTTATACCATGCTTATGGTTGACTCCTTTTGGTTATGGAATTCGAAGTCTTTATAGTAGAGTTGAGTTTGGGTTTGGGTGTTTTTGCACAGGATGAACTGACACATTTGTGTGGCATAATTTTCTTAATTTGTGCCAAGGAGAATGATAATTTGATTATGAAAAATCTATGCTAAATCTGTTAAGATCGTTGAAGTAGAATTTTTCGTCAAGAAAGCAACATTAAATAGGATTACATTTGTTCGAGTGTACATGCAAAAATTAAAGTTCTTCCCTCACAAAGGAAACTTTCGACCAACAAATATTTTTTTTTCGAATTTTTTTAAGGTGATACCTCATTGACATTACACTTCCAAAATCCACTTTAACTAGATTTCAAACGCACGGAAAAAATATCACCAAAATATTCCAATTTAAAAAAATATTCAATTAAAAAAAATTTTAATTGAAAAAATCAATCACAAAAATTAGTTGTATCAATTAATTATACCCTGCTCCACACTGTGGAACAGGGTATTATAAGTTAGTGCACATGTTTGGAACACCCAGAAGGAGACGAGATAGACACATCGTGTCTTTGGCAAAAATGCTCAGGGTGGGCTCCAGAGTCGATATAGCCATGTCCGTCTGCCCGTGAACACATTTTTGTAATCAAAGTCTAGGTCGCAGTTTTAGTCCAATCGACTTCAAATTTGGCACAAGTATGTGTTTTGGCTCAGAACAGATACCTATTGATTTTGGAAGAAATTGGTTCAAATTTAGATATAGCTCCCATATATATATTTCGCCCGATATGGACTTATATGGCCCCAGAAGCCAGAGTTTTACCCTAATTTGCTTAAAATTTTGCACAAAAAGAACACTTAGTACTATAGTCAAGTGTGCCAAATTTTATTGAAATCGGTTCAGATTTAGATATAGCTCCCATATATATCTTTCTCCCGATATGGACTAATACGGTCCCAGAAGCCAGAGTTTTACCCCAATTTGATTGAAATTTTGCACTAGGAGCACAATTAGTAGTGTAGTCAAGTGTGCCAAATTTTATTGAAATCGGTTCAGATTTAGATATAGCTCCCATACATATCGTTCGCCCGATTTACACTCATATGACCACAGTGGCCAATATTTTACTCCGATTTAATTGAAATTTTGCTCTAGGAGTACAATTAGTAGTGTAGTCAAGTGTGCCAAATTTTATTGAAATCGGTTCAGATTTAGATATAGCTCCCATACATATCGTTCGCCCGATTTACACTCATATGACCACAGTGGCCAATCTTTTACTCCGATTTAATTGAAATTTTGCACAGGGAGTAGAATTAGCATTGTAGCAATGCGTGTCAAATTTGGTTGAAATCGGTTCAGATTTATACATAGCTCCCATATATAGCTTTAGGCCGATTTACACAAATATGACAACAGAGGCCAATCTTTTACTCCGATTTAATTGAAATTTTGCACAGGGAGTAGAATTATCATTGTAGCTATGCGTGCCAAATTTGGTTGAAATCGGTTCAGATTTAGATATATCTCCCATATATAGCTTTAGGCCGATTTACACTCATATGACCACAGAGGCCAATTTTTTGCTCCGATTTAGTTGAAATTTTGTACAGGGAGTAGAATTAGCATTGTAGCTGTGCGTGCCAAATTTTGTTGAAATCGGTTCAGATTTAGATATAGCTCCCATATATATGTTTTTCCGATTTCGACAAAAATGGTCAAAATACCAACATTTTCCTTGTAAAATCGCCACTGCTTAGTCGAAAAGTTGTAAAAATGGCTCTAATTTTCCTAAATTGCTAATACATATATATGTAGCGATAAATCATAATTAAACTTTTGCGAAGTTTCCTCAAAATTGCTTCCGATTTAAATGTTTCCCATATTATTTTATTAACATTGTGTTCCACCCTAGTGCATTAGCCGACTTAAATTTTGAGTCTATAGATTTTGTAAAAGTCTATCAAATTCTGTCCACATCGAGTGATATTTAAATGTATGTATTTGGGACAAACCTTTATATATAGCCCTCAACACATTTGACGGATGTGATATAGTATCGAAAATTTAGATTTACAAAGTGGTGCAGGGTATAATATAGTCGGCCCCGCCCGACTTTAGACTTCCCCTACTTGTTTTTTAATTGGAACAATCAAATTTAATTAACTTTGGTGATTGATACTATCATTTCAGTGATTGAAGACATATCAAGTAAAAATAATTGGATCAATTACTTTCGTGATTGAAGACATTAAATATTTTTTTCTGCGCGTCATTTGCCGTAGAAAAAGGGATTTAAAGCCATTTTTTATACCCTCCACCATATGTTTGTCATTCCGTTTGTTAACACATGGAAATATTGCTCTAAGACCCCATAAAGTATATATATTCTGGGTAGTGGTGAAATTCTGAGTCGATCTAAGCATGTCCATCCGTCTTTTGAAATCACGCTAACTTCCGAACGAAACAAGCTATCGACTTGAAACTTGGCACAAGTAGTTGTTATTGATGTAGGTCGGATGGTATTGCAAATGGGTCATATCGGTCCACTTTTACGTACAGCCCCCATATAATCGGACCCCCCAGATTTGGCTAGCGGAGCCTATAAGTGCAGTATATTTCATCCGATCTGGCTGAAATTTGGTACATGGTGTAAGTATATGGTCTTTAACAACCGTGCAAAAATTGGTCCAAATCGGTCCATAATTATATATAGCCCCCATATAAATCAATCCCCAGATTTGACCTCCGGAACCTCTTGGAGAAGCAAAATTCATCCGATCCAGTTGAAATTTGCAACGTGGTGTTAGTATAATAATAACCATGACATATTGGTCCAATCACGCAAAAATTGGTCCATATTGGTTCATAATCATGGTTGCCAATCGAGCCAAAAATAATCTACCAAAATTTTATTTCTATAGAAAATTTTGCAAAATTTTATTTTTATGGTAAATTTTGTCACAATGTTAATCCTATAGAAAATTTTGTCAAATTTTATTTCTATAGAAAATTTTGGCAAAATTGTATTTCTATAGCAAATGTTGTCAAAATTTTAATAGAAAATTTTTTCAAATTTTATTTCTATAGAAAATTTTGGCAAAATTGTATTTCTATAGCAAATTATGTCAAAATTTTAATTCTATAGAGAATGTTGTCAAAATTTTATTTCTATAGAAAATTTTGTTAAAATTTTATTTCTATAGAAAATTTTCTCCAAATTTTATTTCTATAGAAGATTTTGACAAAATTTTATTTCTATAGAAAATTTTGTTAAAATTTTATTTCTATAGAAAATTTTCTCCAAATTTTACTTCTATAGAAAATGTTGTCAAAATTTTATTTTGTCAAAATTTTATTTCTATAGAAAGTTTTATAAAAATTGTATTTCTATAGAAAATTTTGTCAAACTTAATTATATACGTATTTAATAGGCCTTTTTAATTTTAATATATACCACATATGGACTACCTCTCAATTTAGAAGACGGTGTTAGGAAGTTTTAAGATACCTTGCCATCGGCAAGTGATACCACAACCCAAGTAATTCGATTGTGGATGACAGTCTTCAGCAGAAGTTTCTACGCAATCCATGGTGGAGGGTACTTCGGCCTGGCCGAACTTACGTCCGTATATACTTATTTTTGTTTAATATATACCCCGTATGGACTAACTTACTATTGAGAACACGGTGTTAAGAAGTTTTAAGATACCTTGCCATCGGCAAGTGTTACCGCAACCCAAGTAATTCGATTGTGGATGACAGTCTTTAGTACAAGTCTCTATGCAATCCATGGTGGAGGGTACATAAGATTCGCCCTGGCCGAACTTACGGCCGTATATACTTGTTTAAATTTCTATCATAATGTGAAAGGGGTATAAGAGGTTTTTTTTTTGGCACAAAAGTGTAGTTAAAGTTACTTTGTTGAAAGGATTAAAAAATCAAGACTACACGCACAAAAATAAATCTTTACTCCCATATTATGAAAATTTTGTTCCATCTTTCGCAATTCATCGACTATATTAACTTCTATTTGCTAACATATGATCTGTACACTGAAAAAAATATTGTCGCAAAGCCAAAGAAATACGAATGCGTCTTTTGCTTTCCATAGAAGATGCATTTCTCTGATTTGTCCTTGTCCAAAAGACGATAAACTTTTTTATAAAGTATTTTGATACCCTCCACCATAGGATGGGGGGGAGGGGTATATTAACTTTGTCATTCCGTTTGTAACACATTGAAATATTGCCTAAGACCCCATAAATGTGGTGAAATCGATCTAAGCATGTCCGTCCGTCCGTCTGTTGAAGTCACGCAAACTTCCGAACTAAATAAGCTATCGACTTGAAATTGCAAATGGGCCATATTGGACCACTTTTACGTATAGCCCCCATATAAACCGATCCCCAGATTTGAGCTCCGGAGCCTCTTGGAGGAGCAAATTTCATCCGATCTGGTTGTTGTTAGTATATGGTCTCTAATAAACATGCAAAAATTGGTTCATATCGGTCCACAATTATATATAGCCCCCATATAAACCGATCCCCAGATTTGACTTCCGGAGCCTTTTGGAGAAGCAAAATTCATCCGATCCGGTTGAAGAAAATTGTCCTTAATATTGTGTAAATTGTGTGTCCTAAATTTAGGTTGCATAATCTTTCAATATATTTTTCAATGTACTGTCAAAAAATGTCCAAGTATCGACGTGAAATTATAATGACAATGAGTTTATAATAAAATTGAGCCTCAAAAGCTAACGCAGCTTGAGATAAATGGAGGATCTAAAAAAATACATATAAATAAAAATTTGAGGCGATCGTAAGAAAGTATATTAGAAGGGAGTAGCGGAGAGGCAGTCGGAGTGCAGCAATATCTTCAGCTCTCATAGAGACGGGTTTCATGATTTTACTTTTTTGACGTTGAGAAAAGAGCATCTTCTATCCGATTTAAGTATTTTTGCGATAAAACCCAATAATTCAAAACTCTGGTTTAGGGTTCCTGTATATCTTATATATCTTTTGTTTTGGATCGTAAGAAAAAATTCCTTGCCTTTCCGTATATCAAATATTTTACTTCCGCTTTGTTTTACCATGCCTTCCGCTTTGTTTTACCATCCTTCCTTTGATTTTTCGCTCAATGTTTGCCTCTTTGGTTTCGGTTTCCGCTTTTAGTTCGCCAATTTTATTTTACATTGCTATAAAGGAAAACCTTCGAAAGGACCACCAAATTGTTGCTGTTAATGGATATGAATGGGTCAGCATACAAGTCTGTGTGTGTGTGTTCAGAAATTCACAACTACACATGTATAATTCTAGAAACAAAATAACTTCACACAGTAGTTAGTAGTTTGCGCAAAGAGCATTATTTCGGCTGCAATTTTAATTAAAAAACAAACAAAAGTTTAATTTTAGAGAAGACGACTACTGACATCCCATAACAGACATCCGAGCTAGCATTCACATTCATAGTACAGTTTACCAGCAAATGTTTGCTCTCATGTAACTGGATATGATGATTGTACGAATAGTACCCGTATGTTTTTTGTTAATATGGGTGTAGACTTGTGTGCGCTTGTGTGTGTTTGTGTGATTTCATAAACATCTGAGAGTGGCATAACAAAATATGCCAATGCAGACATATTCGGGGCAATGATTGTTTGTACAGGGTACACACATATGCATAGAAATGTATTATTTTTGGGGTACAAATATATTTTGGGGATAGGATGTTGCCACATTATTATAAATGTTCGTATAGAAATTTCGAGTAATGGCTTACATTTAAAACGTTTAAAATTGACACCAGAATTAAATACTATTAAGCATTTTGACAAAATTTTCTATAGAAATAAAATTTTGACAAAATTTTCTATAGAAATAAAATTTTGACCAAATTTTCTATAGAAATAAAATTTTGACAAAATTTTCTAGAGACATAAAATTTTGACAAAATTTTCTATAGAAATAAAATTTTGACAAAATTTTCTATCGAAATAATATTTTGACAACATTTTCTATAAAAGCAAAATTTTGACAAGATTTTGTAAAGAAATAAAATTGGAGTTTAGGCAATGCATGGTTTTAAGCTGAAATCAAAAAACAACAACAAAAAAATTTTTACAAAATTTTCTATAGAAATAAAATTTTGATAAAATGTTTTATAGAAATCAAATATTGACAACATTTTCTATTGAAATAAAATTTTCACAAAATTTTCTATGGAAACAAAATTTTCTATAAAAGAAAAATTTACACAAAATTTTCTACAGAAATAAGATTTTGACAAAATTTTCTATATAAATAAAATTTTTAAAAAATTCTGTATAGAAATAACATTTTGATAAAATTTTCTATAGAAATAAAATCTTGATAAAATTTTCTATAGAAATAACATTTTGAAAAAATTTTCTATAGAAATAAAATGTTGACAAAATTTTCTACAGAAATAAAATTTTGACAAAATGTTCTAAGAAATAAAATTTTGACAAAATTTTCTATAGAAATAAAATTTTGAAAAAATTTTCTATTGACATGAAAATTTGACAAAGTTTTCTACAGAAATAAAATTTTGACAAAAATTTCACAAAATGTTCTATAGAAATAAAATTTTCTATAGAAATACAATTTTGAAAAAATTTTCTATAGAAATAAAATTTTGACAAAATTTTCTATAGAAATAAAATTTTGACAAAATTTTCTAAAGAATAAAATTTTGACAAAATTTTCTACAGAAAAAAAAAATTGGAAAAATTTTCTATAGAAATAAAATTTTTACAAAATTTTCTATAGAAATAAAATTTTGATAAAATTTTTTATAGAAATGAAATTTTGAGAAAATTTTCTTTATAACTAAAATTTTGACAAAATTTTCTATAGAAATAAAACGTTGATAAAATTTTCTATAGAAATAAAATTTTGACAAAATTTTCTATAGAAATAATTTTTTGACAAAATTTTGTACAGAAATAAAATTTTGACAAAATTTTCTATAGAAATAAAATTTTGACAAAATTTTCTATAGAAATAAAATTTTTACAAAATTTTTCTATAGACATAAAACTTTTACAAAATTTTCTACAGAAATAAAATTTTGAAAAAAATTTCACAAAATGTTCTATAGAAAAAAATTAGACTAAATTTTCACAAAATGTTCTATAGAAATAAAATTTTGACAAAATTTTCTATAGAAATAAAATTTTGACAAAATTTTCTAAAGAAATAAAATTTTGACAAAATTTTCTATAGAAATAAAATTTTGACAACATTTTCTATAGACATAAAATTTTGACAAAATTTTCCATAGAAATAAAATTTTGACAAAATTTTCTATAAAAATAAAATCTTGACAAAATTTGCTATTGAAATAAAATTTTTACAAGATTTTGTAAACAAATAAAATTTTCACAAAATAAATTTGACAAGCATACTCTTCCTCTGTTGGTTAAGCTATACTTGTAGTTTAGTCAATGCATGGCTTTAAGCTGAGATCAAAAACAACAATATAGAAATAAAATTTTGACAACATTTTCGGTAGAAATAAAATTTTGACAAAATTTTCTATAGAAATAAAATTTTGACAAAATATTCTATACAAATAAAATTTTGATAAAATGTTTTATAGAAATCAAATATTGACAACATTTTCTTTTGAAATAAAATGTTCAAAAAATTTCCTATGGAAATAAAATTTAGACAAAATTTTCTATAAAAGAAAAATTTACACAAAATTTTCTACAGAAATAAGATTTTGACAAAATTTTCTATCGAAATTAAATTTTTACAAAATTTGCTATAGAAATAAAATTTTGACAAAATTTTCTATAGAAATAAAATTTTGACAAAATTTTCTATAGAAATAAAATTTTGACAAAATTTTCTATAAAAATAAAATTTTGACAAAATGTTCTATAAAAATAAAATTTTGACAAAATTTTTTATAAAAATAAAATTTTGACAAAATTTTCTATAAAAATAAAATTTTGACAAATTTTCTATAAAACTAAAATTTTTTGTAAAGAAATAAAATTTTCACAAAATTTTCTACCGAAATTAAATTTTTACAAAATTTGCTATAGAAATAAAATTTTGACAAAATGTTCTATAGAAATAAAATTTTGACAAAATTTTCTATAGAAATAAAATTTTGACAAAATTTTCTATAGAAAATTTTGACAAAATTTTCTATAGAAATAAAATTTTGAAAAAATTTTCTATTGACATGAAAATTTGACAAAGTTTTCTACAGAAATAAAATTTTGACAAAAATTTCACAAAATGTTCTATAGAAATAAAATTTTCTATAGAAATACAATTTTGAAAAAATTTTCTACAGAAATAAAATTTTGACAAAATTTTCTATAGAAATAAAATTTTGACAAAATTTTCTAAAGAATAAAATTTTGACAAAATTTTCTACAGAAAAAAAAATTGGAAAAATTTTCTATAGAAATAAAATTTTTACAAAATTTTCTATAGAAATAAAATTTTGATAAAATTTTTTATAGAAATGAAATTTTGAGAAAATTTTCTTTATAACTAAAATTTTGACAAAATTTTCTATAGAAATAAAACGTTGATAAAATTTTCTATAGAAATAAAATTTTGACAAAATTTTCTATAGAAATAATTTTTTGACAAAATTTTGTACAGAAATAAAATTTTGACAAAATTTTCTATAGAAATAAAATTTTGACAAAATTTTCTATAGAAATAATATTTTTACAAAATTTTTCTATAGACATAAAACTTTTACAAAATTTTCTACAGAAATAAAATTTTGAAAAAAATTTCACAAAATGTTCTATAGAAAAAATTTAGACTAAATTTTCACAAAATGTTCTATAGAAATAAAATTTTGACAAAATTTTCTATAGAAATAAAATTTTGACAAAATTTTCTAAAGAAATAAAATTTTGACAAAATTTTCTATAGAAATAAAATTTTGACAACATTTTCTATAGACATAAAATTTTGACAAAATTTTCCATAGAAATAAAATTTTGACAAAATTTTCTATAAAAATAAAATCTTGACTAAATTTGCTATTGAAATAAAATTTTTACAAGATTTTGTAAACAAATAAAATTTTCACAAAATAAATTTGACAAGCATACTCTTCCTCTGTTGGTTAAGCTATACTTGTAGTTTAGTCAATGCATGGCTTTAAGCTGAGATCAAAAACAACAATATAGAAATAAAATTTTGACAACATTTTCGGTAGAAATAAAATTTTGACAAAATTTTCTATAGAAATAAAATTTTGACAAAATATTCTATACAAATAAAATTTTGATAAAATGTTTTATAGAAATCAAATATTGACAACATTTTCTTTTGAAATAAAATGTTCAAAAAATTTCCTATGGAAATAAAATTTAGACAAAATTTTCTATAAAAGAAAAATTTACACAAAATTTTCTACAGAAATAAGATTTTGACAAAATTTTCTATCGAAATTAAATTTTTACAAAATTTGCTATAGAAATAAAATTTTGACAAAATTTTCTATAGAAATAAAATTTTGACAAAATTTTCTATAGAAATAAAATTTTGACAAAATTTTCTATAAAAATAAAATTTTGACAAAATGTTCTATAAAAATAAATTTTGACAAAATCTTCTATAAAAATAAAATTTTGACAAAATTTTCTATAAAAATAAAATTTTGACAAATTTTCTATAAAACTAAAATTTTTACAAGATTTTGTAAAAAAATAAAATTTTCACAAAATTTTCTACCGAAATTAAATTTTTACAAAATTTGCTATAGAAATAAAATTTTGACAAAATGTTCTATAGAAATAAAATTTTGACAAAATTTTCTATAGAAATAAAATTTTGACAAAATTTTCTATAGAAATAAAATTTTGACAAAATTTTCTATAGAAATAAAATTTTGACAAAATTTTCTATAGAAATAAAATTTTGACAAAATTTTCTACAGAAATATAATTTTGACAAAATTTGTTATAGAAATAAAATGTTGACAAAATTTTCTATAGAAATAAAATTTTGACAAAATTTTCTATAGAAATAACATTTTGAAAATTTTTCTATAGAAGTAAAATTTTGACAAAATTTTCTATAGAAACAAAATTTTGACAAAATTTTCAATTGACATGAAAATTTGACGAAATTTGACAAAAATTTCACAAAATGTTCTATAGAAATAAAATTTTCTAGAGAAATACAATTTTGAAAACATTTTCGATAGAAATAAAATTTTGACAAAATTTGCTAAGAAATAAAATCTTGACTAAATTTTCTATTTTCAAAAAATTTTCTATAGAAATAAAATTTTAACAAAATTTTCGATAGAAATAAAAATTTGACAAAATTTTCAATAGAAATAAAATTTTGACAAAATTTTCTATAGAAATAAAATTTTGACAAAATTTTCTTTATAATTAAAATTTTGACAAAATTTTCTATAGAAATAAAACGTTGATAAAATTTTCTATAGAAATAAAATTGTGACAAAATTTTCTATAGAAATTGGAACAGAATATGAAACTACCAGAAAAAGTAATGGCTCTCGGAGTCTTTGGCAAACGAACGATGTTTGTCTACTCCCAAAATCGTGTACTTGAATCCAAGGATATTGAACTTTATATAAGATTTTTTTTATTGATTCCGATCCAAAGACTCGGTTTCTTAAAAATACAAATATTGTTTAACATTATGTCTTGGCTCTGTCCAGCATTATATCTAGGCTCTGTAATAGGTAATATTCTTCCTTTATTTCCAAAATATTAACAAATCTATTAATGTACAAATAAACTCTACAAAAAACTTAAAAAACTGTAAACTAAAGATGAAAAATACCTAAAGTCTTACTCTTAATGTGAAGTTGTTTTGTATATAATCCAAAGATTTAATATCTCATTTAATTAAAAAATTATATCTTTAAATTAGAAATGGGTTTCTCTACTTTGAGGAAAATTTGCCTAACATCATAGATATGCGACATCAACGAAGGGATGCATATTTCAAAGATTCGTGCCTTATTTAAATTAAAAAAAAAAAATAAAAAAAATTAAAACAAAGATTATGGATTATGGGCAAACAAGACTCTTATTTTAAAGAAATTCTTCTTTTATTCAGGGTTGAAATCCAAATGGGGTCATTTTAATACAAGCTGCGAATTTTTGTGTCGGTATTATCCTTGATGATTTTTATAAAAATTCCTTGACATTATATAAATTCGTTTTAACTTCCATACAACATGTGGTCTATCTACCTCCCCTCCAATATATCCCCTACTACAGACTATGCTGGTGGCAAAACAAAAAAAAAACTTTCATAACATTTCAATAAGGCCACTTTACAATTTAAATATTCACTAAATGAGTGAAATTATTTTGCCTTTGGCATCTCAGCACTTAACTGCCATCCCTGTAAATATGACACAAATATGGACAAAATAGCTGGAAACTATGAAATAAGCTTGCCACTGCATACAACACGGCATATGCAAAATATCATCCTTTCGCAGAATCAGGAATCACTTTAATAATTTTCCATACTTACAAACACACACCAGCACATATATAGAGAAACAAAAAGCAAAAAATAAAACCCTTTACCCGCTATCAACACAGCACAAAAGGACATAGGACATAAGTGTTTGTCTTTCCGAAATATACACATACACACATATTTTTTTAGGAAAACATTATATTTTTGTTTTATTTTTCTATGCGAAACTTTTTGTTGGCTTTAATTTTATTATAATCTTACATTCCTTTTTGAGGACTCACTAAATTGTGAATGGCTTATATCCTTTAACTGGCATATGTATACGTTTGTGTGTGTGTGTGTGTGTGTGTGTGAGTGTTTTTCAAAGAGATGACTGAGTGCCCCATTGACTATGCAATCCTAAGAGTGTTTTCATTTTGGGGAATGTTGACTTTTATTTGGCAAACGTGGTGATGGTGCTAATGTGAAATAATTTCCTTTAGCATATCCGTTTTATTTTTATCAAAAAAAAAAAAAAATAAAAAGAAATATTCTTCCGGTTCAACCATTGTCATAGAGAGCTGGACCCACTCCTTGATGGTCACTTATATGTATGAAGAGACCTCATTGAGACAATAGTTCTAATATTAATGCAAAAGTTTATTGTTGGAGATTGTAAGCCATCCAGCTGAACATTCCGCTGGTCATCGATGTCACAATAAATGGATTTAGACTTAATTGTTATATAAATTATTTTGATAAAAATCTTACAAAAATATAAAATTTTATAAAAACAAAGTAAGTAAAGTAACAAGTATATACGGCCGTAATTTCTGCCAGGCCGGATCTTATGTACCCTCCACCATGGATTGCGTAGAAACTTCTACGAAAGAATGTCATCCACAATCGAATAACTTGGGTTGTGGTATTTTAAAACTTCTTAACATCGATTTCTAAATTGTGAGTGAGTCCATACGTGGTATATATAACTATAGACCGATATGGACCTAGTTAGGCATGGTTGTTAACGGCCATATACCTCCAAGAGGCTCCAAACCAAATCTCGAGATCGGTTTATATGGGAGCTATATATGATTATGGACTGATATGGACCACTTTTGCCATGGTTGTTAAATATCATATACTATCACCATGTTCCAAATTTCAACCGAATCGGATGAATTTTGCTTCTCCAAAAGACACCGGAGGTCAAATCTGGAGATCGGTTTATATGGGGGCTATATATAATTATGGGCTGATATGAACCAAATCCTGCATGGTTGTTGGATACCATATACTAACATCACGTACCAAATTTCCACCGAATCGGAAGCATTTTGCTCTTCCGAAGGCTCCGAAAGTCAAATCTGGGGATCGGTTTTTATGGGGCCCATAAGCGTAGGAAGGCCTCTGGGGAGGGGGCTTAGACCCCCCAGAAAAAGTTTAGCCCCCCCAGAATTTGAAAACCTATTTACGATTTTCCATTTTTATAAAAATTAAACAAGTATATACAACCTCACAAAGTTACGCTAAAGACTTTCATGCACAATCGAATTACTTGGGTTGTGGTAGCAGTTGCCGATGGCAATGTTTGAAGTCAGATATTTATGAAATAAAGCTGTGGTTGACCTTTTGATTGATATATTGATATTAAAACTATTCTTTCATAAATTAATATCTTAATAATGCTGCGAAAAAGCGTCGCCAAAAAAGTAGTGAAAATGTTCTTTTTGGGTCTAGAAGTGGTGCAAAATTGGCGGAGAAGCAATGGATGTAATATGAGCTTGTCATAGGACAAATGTCCACCGTTTCAACAGCCGTTGCAATGAATTTGCATCACTTCTTAAGGTGAGATCCGAATTCGGTGTTTTGAATGTGAATTTGAAAATTTTGTGATATTTTCCCAAATAAATAATTTTTTTTATTGTTTTTATGATTTTTAATGCATTCTGACGCTTGTTTGAAACGTTTTTCCTCGAATAATTTCCAAAATTATCGATTTTTCTATAATGGATTTAGCAGTTTTATGGCAAAATTTGAATAATTTGTACCAATTTATTTATTCTTCCTCTTTTTTTTTAAACTATTAGAAAAAAAGAAAACAAAAAATTACACATTAAAATATGAAAAAAATGAAGTAAAAAAACTTCCTGTGTAGATAAAATAATTGAGGACATTTTTGGAAGTGCTTTTAAAGTTGTGCCTTTAGAACAACTCACAATTTTTTTGCTGGGAAAAGTGTGGAACTACTTTTAGTTGCTTTATTACAAATTAATTGTCGAGTTATTTTGATGTCTAATTTTTTATTCAATTTTATGAAATAAAACATTAATTGAACCTATAAGTTCAGTCTTTAAATTATTAGCTAGGGGGGCTATAGCCCCCCCTAGGAAAATTGTCTAGCTACGCTAATGATGGGGCCTATATATAATCATGAACCGATTTCGACCAATTTTGAGTGGTTGAGGCCATATATTAACACCACGTACCAAATTTCAACTGAATCAGATGAATTTTTGTCTTCCAAGAGGCTCCGGAGGTCAAATCTGGTGATCGGTTTATATGGGGGCTATATATAATTATGGACCGATGTAGACCAATTTTTGCATGGTCATTAAAGACCATATACTAACACCATTTACCAAATTTCAGCCGGATGCTTCTCTTAGAGGCTTCGCAAGCCAAATCGGGGGATCGGTTTATATGGCGGCTATTTATAATAATAGACCGATGTGGACCAATTTTTGCATGATTGTTCGGCCGGATCGGATGAAATTTGCTTCTCTTAGAGGAATCGCAAGCCAAATTTGGGGGTCCGTTTACATGGGGGCTATACGTAAAAGTGGAGCGATATGCCCATTTGCAATACCATACGATCTACATAACAACTACTTCTGCGAAGTTTCAAGTCGTTCGCTTGTTTCGTTCGGAAGTTAGCTTGATTTCAACAGACGGACGGACGGACATGCTCAGATCGACTCAGAATTTCACCACGACATGGAATATATATACTTTATGGGGTCTTAGAGCAATATTTCGATGTGTTACAAACGGAATGACAATGTTAATATACCCCCATCCTATGGTGGAGGGTATAAAAAGCGTTAGAATGCATTAAAAATTATAAAAAATTAGAAAAACTATTTATTTAGCAAAATATGACAAACTTTTTTATTTCACACCCAAAACACTGAATTCGGATTACACGTTAAGAAGTGATGCAAAATACATTGTTGAAATGGCTGTTGAAATGGTGGACGTCCGTTCTATGACAAGCCCATATTAAATTCTTCGCTCCTGCTCCAATTTTGCAACACTTCCGGATCCGAAAAGGAACTTTTTGACTACTTTTTTGACGACGTGTTTTTTTTCTAGGAAATGTTCCCTATCGAGACATTTGTATCTTGACGCTCACTTCGTACCGGTATACTTGGAATATATATCTAAATCGGAACCGATTTCGATTGCATCTTAAAAGATGGTGAATTAGATTACTTTGTGCCAAATTTGGCGACGAGTTTGGAGATTTTCGGAATTATTGAAGCCAAGTTGACCTTAGTTAAAACCATTTTTCTCTCACGTTAAGATATCCATTCTTAAGTCGACGTTTGGACAAGGAAAACATCTTTCCATTAGAGAAATGTGTCTGCTTTGTTAATCAAAACTCACATTCGCATCTTAAGGACATGAAATCTTTGGCCTCACGGCAATATTTTTTTCAGTGCACCAACATAGAATGCATACAATAATTTTCTTTGAAAATATATTCTCCTAAGGGATTGTCATATATAACTTCACGACTTTGGCTGCGGATAAAAAATAGTGTAAATTGTTTTAATATAGGTTATATATTAAATGGTAGGTACTTAGTGACTTGGTTAAGGACATTTGAGGTCATAAATTTAATATAAAGGAGTTCAAGTGAATAACCCTCTCTAAAACCCTATCGGTTCAAATGGTACGGTTTCCGAGGTTCACTTTGGAATTTGAAAGATTTTAGATTTGAGGGAAAGTTGTTTGTTTAATCTACAAAAAAAAGTTTTTGTGCGGTACTCTATCCCCTTACAATAATGCTAACGACATTTCTGAGTTTCCCTACGTGTTTTCACCATAAAGTGAAACATTGTTCGTACTCGGCTTATCATCAGTGTTGCCAAAATTTGAAGAAAATCTTAACACAAATTCTCCCAAACAAATAATTCTATAGAAAATTTTGTGAAAATTTTATTCTTGTAGAAATTTTTGTCAAAATTTTATTCCTGAAGAAATTTTTGTCAACCCTTTATTCTATAGACAATTTTGTCAACATTTTATTTCTATCGAAAATTTTGTCAACATTTTATTCCTAAACAATTTTTTTCACAATTTTATTTCTATAGAAAATTTTGTCAAAATTTTATTTCTATAGAAAATTTTTTCAAAATTTTTTCTTCTATAGAAGATTTTGCTAAAATTTTATTTCTATAGAAAATTTTGTCAAAATTTTATTTCTATAGAAAATTTTTTTCAACATTTTATTTCTATAGAAAATTTTTTGAAAATTTTTTTTCTATAGAAAATTTTTCCAATTTTTTTTCTATAAAAGATTTTGCCAAAATTTTATTTCTATAGACAATTTTGTCAAAATTTTATTTCTATAGAAAAATTTGTCGAAATTTGATTTCTATAGAAAAATTTGGTAAAAATTTTATTTCTATAGAAAAATTTCTATAAAACATTTTTTTCAACATTTTATTTCGTTATTGTTGTTTTTGATCTCAGCTTAAAGCCATGCATTGACTAAACTACAAGTGTAGCTTAACCAACAGAGGAAAAGTGTGTTTGTCAAATTTATTTGGGCAAAGCCCTATAGACTGCAAGATGATTGGATGTACAGCTGTTTCGGAATTACCACATTCCTCATCAGCATCCTCTACTTGCAGCAAAACTATCAACCAATTATCAGAATAAATTCGGGTGATTCACTCAACCCAAAGAGAACTACACTTGAACCTCCCGAAAAAGGGTTTGATAGTCGGCTATTGCCTAAACAAATTTGCCAGCATATCTCTTTTCCTTTGCCAAACTCAAATCATCGATTTGAATGTATTTGGCTGGGTTTGTTTTTGACCGTGCTTCCTCTATCTTCATTCGTTTTGTTTGTTATTGTTGGCTTCTCTTCAATCGTCATTGTTGTTTTTGATCTCAGCTTAAAGCCATGCATTGACTAAACTACAAGTGTAGCTTAACCAACAGAGGAAAAGTATGCTTGTCAAATTTATTCAGTTGTCAAAATGCCGTCCAAGCAAGAAGAGCAGCGTATCAAAATTTTGCTCGCGCATCGCGAAAATCCGAGCTACTCGCACGCAATGCTGGCAAAATCGCTAAAAGTTGCCAAATCAACCGATACAAATGTAGTTAAAGTGTTTGGGGAACGTTTGTCGACAGCCAGGAAGTCTGGATCGGGGGGGAATCGATAACCGGAAGCCGCTGAGACGACAAAGAGAGTTGCCGGTAGTTTCAAGCGAAACCCTAACCTCTCTCTCTCCGAGATGCCGCAAATAAGCTGGGTGTATCGTCTACAACCGTGCATCGAGACAAAAAACGAGCCGGACTATCGACTTAGAAGAAGGTAGTGACTCCAAATCGCGATGATAAACAAAATACGACGGCCAAAGCGCGATCCCGGAGGCTGTACACGACGATGCTGACGAAGTTTGACTGCGTGGTAATGGACGACGAAACCTACGTCAAAGCCGACTACAAGCAGCTTCCCGGACAGGAGTTTTATACGGCAAAAGGAAGGGGAAAGGTAGCAGATATTTTCAAGCACATAAAACTGTCAAAGTTCGCAAAGAAATATCTGGTTTGGCAAGCCATCTGTACCTGTGGCTTGAAAAGCAGCATTTTCATAGCTTCCGGGACTGTCAACCAAGAAATTTACGTGAAAGAGTGTTTGAATAAACGTCTGCTGCCTTTCCTGAAGAAATACGGTTGTTCCGTACTGTTTTGGCCGGATTTGGCATCTTGCCATTACGGTAAAAAGGCCATGGAGTGGTACGCCGCCAACAACGTGCAGGTGGTTCCCAAGGACAAGAACCCTCCCAACACGCCAGAGCTCCGCCCAATTGAGAAATACTGGGCTATTGTCAAGCGGAACCTAAAGAAGGCAAAAAAAACTGCTAAGGACGATCAGCAGTTCAAGGCAAACTGGCTTTCTGCGGCGAAGAAGGTGGACAAGGTGGCTGTACAAAATCTGATGGCAGGTGTCAAGCGTGAGGCCCAGCAATTCGGATTTGGAAAAGCGAAAGCCTAACTGAATATTTTTCCTGAATTTTATACTAATTGAACTTGAAAAAGAAATTTAATTTGATTTTTTAAATAAACGATTTCACCGATTTACACGCGTTTTCCCTTGACCAAATTTTGATCGTATCACCCTTTACAGCTGTTTCGGAATTACCACATTCCTCATCAGCATCCTCTACTTGCAGCAAAACTATCAACCAATTATCAGAATAAATTCGGGTAATTCACTCAACCCAAAGTGAACTACACTTGAACCTCCCGAAAAAGGGTTTGATAGTTCTATAGAAATTTTTGTCAAAATTTTATTTCTATAGAAAATTTTGTCAATAGTTTATTTCTATAGAATTTTTTTTTCAAAATTTTATTTTTACACCCAGAAAAAAGCGACACCTTCTTTAAGTTAAAATGAACTCATTGTGAAGAAAGTTGAAAAGACATTTTTATTTTTTTGAACGATGTGATTTTCGTTGAAATTAGGCAGAATGCATTCCATATATTAGTTAACATTTTCCTATATTTATGTACCCTCATACAGCAGAATGAAAAAATTTAACTGAATTGAATTCATATATGGGGTGATTTGATTGAACTTTTTTCATTCATTGGGACAAATCTTACATATTTGTGGTAAACCTTTCTACTTCAAACTTAGAACTGCTTACCTTCGTTTTTGAATACAATTTTATTTATTTATATAGGCAATTTTTTCTTCAATAAAATACACGTTTTATTAATATATTAAATATATTTATTAAGAATAAACAGCATCGACTGGCCTTGAAATATTAGTTTGTTATTCCACTATTTCCAATTTCCATGTAATGTCATCAACAGTAAAACGCATTTTCTTCTTCTTGTACCTTTCACTTTTAATAAGTTGCTGCGTAACGATTATAAAATATCATAAACCAATTTTTTCCCAAAAGGTTAGCGTCACCGAATGTTACCTGTTAATTGAAGATTCCAAAATGAAAACGAATGAACATAATTTGTTCTCACTAATTTAAAATAACAAATATTTTATATGTTCTATTTGCTATTTATTATATTATTTTTTAACAATCCCTCCGCATACCATAACAACGCGATTCCAACTAAAACAAGTATATACGGCCAGGCCGAATCTTATGTTCCCTCCACCATGGATTGTATAGAAACTTGTACTAAAGACTGTCATCCACAATCGAATAACTTGGGTTGCGGTAACACTTGCCGATGGCAAGGTTTCTTAAAACTTCTTAACACCGTCT
The DNA here is from genome assembly GCF_050003625.1 of Haematobia irritans. Lineage (NCBI taxonomy): Eukaryota > Metazoa > Arthropoda > Insecta > Diptera > Muscidae > Haematobia > Haematobia irritans. The sequence goes on from NC_134398.1 coordinate 196,322,587, forward strand.
TCTCAATTGTAAGTTAGTCCATACGGGGTATATATTAAACAAAAAAGGGCGATTTAATACGTAAATAATTTAGTTTGACAAAATTTTCAATAGAAAAAAAATTGACGAAATTTTTTATAGAAATAAAATTTTAACAAAATATTCTATAGAAATAAAATGTTGACAAAATAATGTATAGTAATAAAATTTTGACAAAATTTTCTATAATAATAATATTTTGACAAAATTTTATATAGGAATAAAATTTTGGTAGATTATTTTTGAGGATAGGCTATATAACTATAGACCGATATGGACCAATTTTGGCATGGTTGTTAGCGGCCATATACTAGCGCAATGTACCAAATTTCGCCACGTACAAAATTTCAACCGGATCGGATGAATTTTGCTCCTCCTATAGCTCCGGAGGTCAAATATGGGGATCGGTTTACATGGGGCCTATATATAATTATGGACCGATATGGATCAATTTTCTCATGGGTGTTAGAGACCATATACTAACATCACGTACCAAGTTTAAACCGATTTGGATGAATTTTACTTCTCTTAGAGGCTCCGCAAGCCAAATCGGGGTATCGGTTTATATGGGGCCTATATATAATTATGGACCGATATCGACAAATTTTTGCATGGGTGTTTGAGGCCATATATTAACATCACGTACCAAATTTCAACTGAATCAGATGAATTTTGGTCTTCCAAAAGGCTCCGGAGGTCAAATCTCCTGATCGGTTTATATGGGGGCTATATATAATTATGGACCGATGTGGACCAATTTTTGCATGGTTGTTAGAGACCATATACTAACACCCGTACCAAATTTCAGGCGGATCGGATGAAATTTGCTTCTCTTAGAGGCTCCGCAAGCCAAATGGGGGGATCGGTTTATATGAGGGCTATATATAATTATGGACCGATGCGAACTAGTTTTTGCATGGTTGTTACAGACCCTATACTAACATCATGTACCAAATTTCAGCCGGATCGGATGATATTTGCTTCCCTTAGAAGCTCCGGAGATCAAATCTGGGGATCGGTTTATATGGGGGCTATATATAATTATGGACCGATATGGAGCAATTTTCGCATGGTTGTTAGAGACTATACACTTACACCCTGTACCAAATTTCAGCCAGATAGGATGAAATATGCTACTCTTATAGGCTCCGCAAGCCAAATCTGGGGGTCCGTTTATATGGGGGCTATATGTAAAAGTGGACCGATATGGCCCATTTGCAATACCATCCGACCTATATCAATAACAACTACTTGTGCCAAGTTTCAAGTCGAAAACATGTTTCGTACGGAAGTTAGCGTGATTTCAACAGACGGACGGACGGACGGACATGCTCAGATCGACTCAGAATTTCACCACGACCCAGAATATATATACTTTATGGGGTCTTAGAGCAATATTTCGATGTGTTACAAACGGAATGACAAAGTTAATATACCCCCTCATCCTATGGTGGAGGGTATAATATGAGCAATAATAGGGTCATTATATGTACAAACTAGATTAGGTCATGTCGGGTACAAATTGCTGTTCTATTAGTTGAAGAAGTCGAATCGGATCTATAAAGGAGTTGCATCGCAAAATTAGCATAGCTCCTTTTGGATCTAAAATACCTTGAGATAAATTAAACATTGCGGCCTCCATATCGGCCTATATGGGAGCTCTATATTTCAAAATTTCGGCTAACATGCCCTAAAGAAATCAAATCGAGAGATAGGCCTATATGGAAGCTATATCAAACCATGGACCAATATATAACAAATTTATCACAGCTCCGTACAATCCACAAATTTAGCACAGATCTTTATGGACCTAAAATAAATCGGACGAAAATTGAGGCTTCTAACTAGGGAGATCGGTCTATATGGGGGCTATATCCAAACATGGTCGATATAGCCAATTTTCGAACTTTATATGCCTATAGACAAAAGAGTTCTTGTAAAATGTTGTAGCGTAAATGCAACAGATAGACGGACATTGTCACTATCCAAAAATGGCATTTTGCTCTTGAATCATGGTTGAGGTGATCATATTTCTTTCCTGAGTTCACGGTCGATGGAGACAAGCGGGGAGAGACCATCGTCCGTTACGGTGGCCTAAACACTTACTATCCTCGGCGCTTGAGTTCTGGTGGCCAATAAAAGATGTAAATTTCCTATGTCAACTACCCCCGATCATTTTATTTGTTCACAAACTGCTCAAGCACTCCAAAACTGCGGAAATCCAATTTGTTAACTGTCCACTTTCGTGACAGGGAAGCTCTTTCCAGTCTAATATGTTTTTGCATCGGAGAGCACTTGAACTAATTCGAACTTCAATGGCTTTAGTCATTTTTTCAATAATTTTCAGATCAGATCATGAAGTTTTCAAGAACAGCGACGTGAATTTCGTGGTCACTTTTCGGATCATTTCTGGTGTTTTTCGTCCACCTTTTTAGCAAGATGCGAAAGGTACGAAAAACAAAAGATTTATTCACATTTAAATGCTGCAGTACGAATGCAACAAAATAAAATTAACTACACTGGAAACGATATCAACTTGAAGTTGGTTACAATTCATATCAGCCACCCCTAAACCTTCTCGAGATATTTTTATACCAAGTTAGGTTATTTTGCATTCCATCACATCTCTCTCGTTTTGACTCTTTGCTTGGCCACAAAAATGAATGGATCTGTCTGTGCCATAATCTGCCCATTGAAGTTTATTTAGTTTTGTTGTTATCTTCACTTTTCTGTTTGGTTTTCTTATTTCAGGCACATTTGTCCACATCTGTTTGTATGTCTTTACATAAGATATGTACACATATATTGGGCATAGGGGATAGGGGAGGACAATGTTTGCGGATAAATCCATAAAATAAAATTTTTTGACATTCATAGGGGTTTTGTTAGATACTCTACAAGATTCCATGGCAATGTGCTTGGTCTTTTTTTATTTTTTTATTTTTTTGTCTTATCCTTCGCATCTAGAATTTAATTCAATTTTAGTTTTTAAATTGGCTTGACTCCGAAAATTGTCTAAGTTTTTGGAGGAAATGGTTTTTATGTCATAGTAAAAAATTGCATTATACATCAAAATAATAATAATGGTTCCTATTGGACTATTAAACTGTTTTGTTGTTTGTTGCATGCACTCGGAAAAAGGGAAAATGCCAGAAATTATCCGAAAATTGAGGGCTAGATCCAAGCCGCAGTGGTAGAGATCTTGTTCATGAACTGAAAATATCGCGACAACAGGTACAACAAATGAGTTTGGACTAAATGCATTGAAGTTCCAAAAAGTGTAAGAACTCACCGAGATAGACTGAAAAAACTAAGGCGTTGCCACCAGGTTACGCATTTGATTTTCTTCGATTAGAAGCAATCCAAATTGAGCAGTTTGTGAGCAAATAAAATGATCGGGTTTACTTGCTTAAAAGAGCTTAAAATGTACACTTTCGATTCTGGTGGCCACCAGAACTCAATCGCCTCCGATGGTAATGGTGTCGACTGCCATAGCGGTCGATGGCTCTCGATGGGTGCCAAAATTGGTAAAATTCTACCAAAAATAGTACATGTTCATATGACAACATTTTCTTTAGAAATAAAATCTTGAGAAAATTTTCTATAGGAATAAAATTCTTAGAAAATTTTCTATAGGAATAAAATTCTTAGAAAATTTTCTATTGAAATAAAAAAAATTAAATTTTGATAAAATTTTGTACAGAAATAAAATTTTGACAAAATTTTTTATGAAAATAAAATTTGAAAAAATATTCTATAGAAGTAAAAATTTTGAGAAACATTTATATAGAAATAAAATTTTAACAAAATGCTATAGAAATAAAATTTTGAATGAAAATTCTATAGAAATAAAATATTGAGTAAATGTTCTATAGAAATAAAATTTTGACAACATTTTCTATATAAGTTAAATTTGGACAAAATTTTCATTAGAAATGAAAGTTTTGACAAATTTTCTTTAGAAATCAAATATTGAGAAAATTTTCTATAGGAATAAAATTTTGAGAAAATATTCTATAGAAGTAAACAATTTTTAACGAAATTTTCTATATATATATATAAAATGTTGAGAAATATTTCTACAAAAATAAAATTCTTAGAAAATTTTCTATTTAAATAAAAAAATAAAATTTTGAGTAGATTTTCTATAGAAATAAAATTTTGATAAAATTTTCTATAGAAGTAAACAATTTTTAACGAAATTTTCTATATATATATATAAAATGTTGAGAAATATTTCTACAAAAATAAAATTTTGAGAATATTTTCTATAAAAATAAAATAATTAGAAACATTTCAACTGCAAAAAAAAAAAAATATAATTTTGTGAAAATTTTGTATAGAAATAAAATGTTGACAACATTTTCTATAGAAGTAAAATTTGGACAAAATATTCTATAGAATTAAGTTGACAAAATTTTCTATAGAAGTAAAATCTTGAAAAAATTTTCTACATAAATAATTTTTTTGAGAAAATGTTCTTTAGAAATAAAATTCTTAGTTTTCAAATGAAACCAAAAACATTAATAGAAATAAAATTTTGACAAAATTTTCTATAGAAGTAAAATATGGACAAAATATTCTATAGAAGTAAAAATTCTGACAAATTTTCCCATAGAAAAAAACTACACATAGAAATAAAATTATAAAAATAAAGTTTAAAAGATTTCTATAGAAGTAAAATTTTGACAAAATTTTCTATAGAAATAAAATTTTGACAAAATTTTCTATAGAAGTAAAATTGTGACAAAATTTTCTTTAGAAATTAAATTTTGGGAAAATATTCTATAGAAATAAAATTTTTCGAAAATTTCTATGAATTTGAGAAAATTTTCTACAGAAATAAAATTTTAACAAAAATTTTTATAGAAGTAGAATTTGTACAAAATATTCTATAGAAGTAAAAAATTTTTCAAAATTTTCTATAGAAATAAAAATTTGAGAAACATTTCTATAGAAATAAAACTTTTAGAAATTTTTCTACTGCAAAAAAAATATATATATTATTTCGAAAAAATTACTATAGAAATAAAATTTTGACAAAATTTTCTGTAAAAATTTGGACAAAATTTTCTATAGAAATAAAATCTTGAGAAAAATTTCTACATAATTTTTTTTTTTTTTGAGAAAATGTTCTTTACAAATAAAATTCTAAGATGATGAAATGAAATAAAAAATAAATAGAAATAAAATTTTGACAAAATGTTCTATAGAAATAACATGTGGACAAAATATTCTATAAAAATATTCAATAGAATTCTGACAAATTTTCCCATAGAAATAAAATCTTGAGAAAATTTTCTATAGAAATGAAATGTTCTATAGAAATTTTGTAATGAAATGAAATTCTCACAAAAGTTTCTATTGAAATAAAATTCTTCGACAATTTTCTGTAGAAATAAAAAAAAATAAAATTTTGAGAAATTTTTCTATAGAAATAAAATTTTGCCAAAATTTGTTTATAAAAGTAAAATTTGAAAAAAATATTCTATATATAAATTAAAATTTTGATAAAATTTCCTTTAGAAATAAAATTTTGAGAAAATATTTTATAGAAATAAAATTTTTAGAAAACCTTCTATTAAAAGAAAATTGTGAAAAAATCTCCTATAAAAATAAAATGTTGAAAAATTTTTGAAATTTGAGTAAATTTTCTATGGCAATAAAATGTTAACAAAATTTTCTATACAAATAAAAATTTTGTCAAAAAATTGTTATAGAAGCTAAATTTTGATAAAAATTTTTATAGAAATAAAATTTTGCCAAAATTTTCTATATATTCAATAACTTTACAAATTTTAATTTTCATCTTAGATCATAGTATAAAAATCCGTTATGAGTAATTTCTTCCATTTTTGTAGAAGTAGTAACTATCCCTGCAAGCAATATGTTACACACACACAAATTCTCATTAAAATTCTCATTCTCATTCAATCACGAAATTAATTGATCCAAAAAAATATTTTAATTGAAATGTCTTCAATCACAGAAATGATAGTATCAATTAAAAAATTGATTGATCCAATTAAAAATTGATACTATTAATTTTTTGATTGATTTTAGTTTCAATTAAAAAATTTGAAATGAATTAAATTTTTAATTGAATATTTTTTAAAACTCAATTAAGAAAAATTTTTGTGAATTTTTTTTTCTGTGTATTGAACCATTTTTCCCCAAACAATTGATTGAATTTTTATGTGATTTTTAAATCGACATCGGTGACAGATTTTTTCTATGATTAATGCAATTTAATTTTAAAATTATTTTGATCAATTAATTTCATGATTGAGCTCAAAAAAATATCCATTGTGGCAATCATTTTTATTTACTAGAGCAACGTTGAGAGTATTTTTCATCAAAAGTCCTAAATACTTAAACTGCTACACAGCCATTATTAGCCCTTTTCTCACGAATTTTTGGCTTTAGACTTAAAGTTAAAAATGTCATATAGGTTCAGGTGTGTACTTACTCTGCCATTATGGGCTGGGAAATTTTTTATCTTACCCATCATCCCTGGTGAAGAGTAATCATATGATTTCACTTGACCTGACTTTCGGTCGGTATAGTATATTTGTTTGTATTAAAAACGACTTAAATATTCAGTATCATATTTTGTGATAACCATTTGCTATTTGTAACCACATTGACCACTTTTTCCATTGCAAACGAGTATATCATACAATACTGCATTACAATGTCCTCGATACATTCGTTGTGATTTTGTTTTTTTTTCGCTCTTCTCTTTTTGTCGCTCTTCTCATTTTAAAGCACATATCCTCATTGCTCTTTTGTCAATATAATACCACTCTTTATTGTCAATTGCATGCATTCGGTTTAACATAAACATTTTTAACCACTTAATACTCACGCTTTAAGCGTACTTTAAGTCCATCCAAAAAAAAGTGGGAAAAACATTCACTGTAACAAAAATCAACATGTACACCCGGGAACAGGCGGCCTTCTGCTATATTTTTATCATTCATAGAGGATGTCAGAGGGAGGTGGACAAACAAAACAAGTGAGCCTTGCTCAACTTACTTTCTGTTGGAGAAGCTCTAAAGTAACACAATTTTTGTAAAACACTCACATGCATATATCAGAACAAAGAAGCAAAAAGGCAAACATCACTCTCTCCCACACACACACACACACTCACACACTCATGAACACAACATTAACTCTGTGCCATGTACAGCTAATGGTTGGGCAATGCGCGTTATTGTATGAATGTTTCCGTGTGTTGGTGTGTATTTTTGTTTCTTTTTTTTTAATTCACCCTGACTTTTGAGATCCTTTTTCGTGTGCCCAGTATCTCCCCATTTTGTTTGTTTTTTTTTTTTTTGGAGAGTACATATTATGTATGTTTGGGTATATGCGTGTGGTTTCTGTCTATGAATGTTTGTATTCTTTTACTGTGTTGGACTGTGATACTCAGCTCTGGTTCGGTTAAAAGCTGAGAGTATCGCAAATGGTTTTACTTGGTGTAAAATGGCATACTTCATGTAAACAAGTGCTACTCCAGTTGGAAAAATTTTTAAACCATTTTTGCCCAATGCTCATACCCCTGCCCCTGCCACTTGTACAGCAGCATCAGCTGCTGCTGCTGCAGGAGCTCCCACTGCCTGATGTTTGAGCTCCGATATTTTGTTAAACAAATAACAATAAATGAGCGTGAAACTCAAGTAATTGTCTGTTAGGCTGAGCGGGACCGGAAAAGGGAAACAAAAAAAAGGAAAATAACAAATGACAATGGAAAAGGAAAAGCGCCTGAAAGCAAGGCATCCAAAATTGGTCATTGTTGGTTTAAAAATTCCCCAAAATAATTTACTACTGCATCTCCAAGGATTTTTTCTGGCTTCAAAAATTAGTCAACCAGTAAAATGCTCAGCAATTAAAATTAATCCTTATTTGTAATTAATGATTGTTTATTTTATATTCTACACTAAAAAAATAAATAAATAAATAAATAAAATAAACCCACAAGGAAAGAAAACGTTGGTTACTTTTAGAAATTTCCAACAAAACTATTAAAAATGTATTATTGGCAGCCCTGAGCACGACCCATGGTGGAGGAGAAATAATATTCGCCATGACCATATAAACTTATATATATGGTCAGGACGAATCTTATGTCTCCTCCATCATTGGTCGCGCTCAGGACTGCCAATAAAATTTCAAGAAGAATCACTTTTTCCCGAAGAAATCAAAAAAATGTACAATATAAATAATATTAATACCGAACTAATTTTTTGATTAGGGTAAAATGGCAGCCCGATTTATTGTCAGGCTCATTTAGACTATTTAGTCCATTGTAATACCACACTAACAAATTTTTTGGTTAAAAACAGAAGTATTTATTTCATATAAAGAACAGAAAACTAATATACATAATTATGCATTTCAACAACAAAAGCATGTAATGAATTCAGTTTTGTATGAAAATAACATAAATCTTTTTATGGTATACTATGCTATGCTATGTAATTCAAAAAATAATATAAAAATTAATTTTTAAATATACATTTTCTAGTTCAGTAAGATTTTTATTTAAAAATAAAAATAACAATCTTTAATATTTGCGTATGTGTTGCCCGATTTTCCAAAATTTTACCATGAAATTCTCTTGATTGACTCTCCAATTAAGAGGTACAATTTTCTATACAAATACAATTTTGACAAAATTTTCTATAGAAATAAAATTTTGACAAAATTTTCTATAGAAATAAAATTTTGACAAAATTTTCTATAGAAATAAAATTTTGACAAAATTTTCTATAGAAATAAAATTTTGACAAAATTGTCTATAGAAATAAAATTTTGAGAAAATTGTCTATAGAAATAAAATTTGAGAAAATTTTCTATGGAAATAAAATTTTGATAAAATTGTCTATAGCAATAAAATTTTGACAAAATTTTCTGTAGAAATAAAAGTTTGACAAAATATTCTATAGAATTCAAATTTTGACGAAATTTTCTATAGAAATAAAATTTTGACAAAATTTTCTATAGAAATAAAATTTTGACAAAATTTTCTATAGACATAAAATTTTGAGAAAATTGTCTATACACATAAAATTTGAGAAAATTTTCTATAGAAATAAAATTTTGATAAAATTGTCTATAGAAATAAAATTTTGACAAAATTTTCTGTAGAAATAAAAGTTTGACAAAAAATTCTATAGAAATAAAATTTTGATAAAATTTTCTAAAGTAATAAAATTTTGATAAAAATATCAGTAGCAATAAAATTTCGATAAAATTTTCTAAGAAATAAAATTTTGACAAAATTTTCTATAGAAATAAAATTTTGACAAAATTTTCTGAAGAAATAAAATTTTGACAAAATTTTCTATAGAAATAAAATTTTGACAAAATTTTCTGTAGAAATAAAATTTTGACAAAATTTTCTATAGAAATAAAATTTTGACAAAATTTTCTATAGAACTAAAACTTTGACGAAATTTTCTATAGAAATATTTTTTTTTTGTTTTTTTATTTCCGTCTAAAACCATACATTGACTAAACTACAAGTGTAGCTTAACCAACAGAGGAAAAGAATGTTTGTTTGGTTGGATGGACGCACGTTTCGGAATTACCCCATTCCTCATCAGCATCCTCTACTTGCAGCAACACTATCAACCAATTATCTGAATAAATTCAGGCAGTTCATTAAACCTAACAATGAACCACGCTTGAACCTTCCGAAAAAAGGTTTTGTATGATAGCCGGCTTATGCCGAAATAAATTCGAAACAAACATATCTCTTTTCCTATACCACTGTCAAATCATCGATGTGAGTGCAATTGGCTGGGTTTATTTTGAGCGTGCTTCCTCTTCTTTTTCAAAATTTTCTAAAGAAATAAAATTTTGACAAAATTGTCTATAGAAATACAATTTTGACAAAATTTTCTATAGAAATACAATTTTGACAAAATTTTCTATAGAAATAAAATTTTGATAAAATTTTCTAAAGAAATAAAATTTTGATAAAAATATCAATAGCAACAAAATTTTTGACAAAATTTTCTATAGAAATAAAATATTAGCAAAATTTTCTAAAGGAATAAAATTTTGACAAAATTGTCTATAGAAATACAATTTAGAAATAAAGAAATAACATTTTGATAAAAATAGCAATAAAATTTCGACAAAATTTTCTAAAGAAATAAAATTTTGACAAAATTTTCTATAGAAATAAAATTTTGATAAAAATATCAATAGCAACAAAACTTTTGACAAAATTTTCTATAGAAATAAAATATTGGCAAAATTTTCTAAAGAAATAAAAATTTGGCAAAATTGTCTATAGAAATACAATTTTGACAAAATTTTCAATAGAAATAAAATTTTGATAACATTTTCTATAGAAATAAAATTTTGATAAAAATATCAATAGCAATAAAATTTCGAAAAAATTTTCTATAGAAATAAAATTTTGACAAAATTTTCTATTGAAATAAAATTTAGACAAAATTTTCTATAGAAATAAAATTTTGATAAAATTTGTAAAGAAATAAAAGTTTGACAAAATATTCTATAGAAATAAAATTTTGACAAAATTTTCTATAGAAATAAATTTTTGGGAAAATTTTCTATAGAAATAAAATTTTTAAAAAATTGTCTATAGAAATAAAATTTTGAGAAAATTGTCTACAGCAATAAAACTTTGGGAAAATTTTCTTTAGAAATAAAATTTTGACAAAATTTTCTATAGTAATTAAAGTTTGACAAAATATTCTATAGAAATAAAATTTTGACAAACTTTTCTTAGAAATAAAAGTTTGACAAAATTTTCTATAGAAATAAAATTTAGAGAAAATTGTCTATAGAAATAAAATTTTGACAAAATTTTCTATAAAAATAAAATTTTGACAAAATTTTGCATAGAAATAAAATTTTGATAAAAATATCAATAGCAATAAAATTTCGACAAAATTTTCTATAGAAATCAAATTTTGACAATATTTTCTATAGAAATAAAAGTTTGACAACATTTTCTATAGAAATAAAATTTTGACAAAATTTTCTAAAAAAAAATTTGATAAAATTGTCCATAGAAAAAAAATTTTGAGAAAATTTTCTATAGAAATAAAGTTTTGACAAAATTTTCTAAAGAAATTAAATTTTGATAAAATTTTCTATAGAAATAAAATTTTGAGAAAATTTTGTATAGAAATAAAATGTTGACAAAATTTTCTAACGAAATAAAAATAAAATTTTGACAAAATTTCGTATAGGAATACAATTTTGACAAAAATTTCTATAGCAATAAAATTTTGAAAAAATTTTATTTAAATTCAACATACAACATATAACTTTTTTCTGTGTATGGGGGTTGTATATAATTATGGACCAAGTTATGTATGGCTGTTAAAGGGCATATACTAGGTTAGGTGGCAGCCCGATGTATCAGGCTCACTTAGACTATTCAGTCCATTGTGATAAGGGCATAATTAACATAAGACTCTCGTCACATAGAGTCTATAAATACGATATGAACCAATTTTCGCATGACAATTACTGGGCTAAATTTCAACTGGAGAGTTCAATGTTGGGGAGTCGCTTATAGGTACACAGAAAAAAGTAAACTATTTTTATTATGGGATAAATGAACTATCTCGTGCGAAAATTTAACTAAATTGTATTCCAAATTTTGAAATTCATAAAATCCTCGAAAATTTTCCGACATTTTTGGGATTTTTAATTACCATTTACGAAATTCATTTTTCTCGAAAAGAAAAAATGAACTAAAAATAAAGAATAAAATGTTTGGCGCCAGATCATTCTTACTATTTTTGAGAAGTGTACGAAAAACTTCTTCTATTTTAGTAAGAATTGAACTAATTTGTATGTCATTGTAATTTTACTGCCAGTTAGATCATAAAATTTTTGAGATATACTTGGAATAAAGAAAATATCGTTGGGCTGGAGAAAATTTCTTACAAAATTAAAAAAAAAAAAACTAAAACAAAATAAAATATTTGCACTAAATATTACTTCATTTAATTCAATAATTTTACAACAGACTTTTTTTCTGTGTATGGGGGTTGCATATAATTATGAACCAATTTATGTATGACAGTTGCATATAATTATGGACCAATTTATGTATGACAGTTAAAGGGCATATACTAATATAGCGTACCAAATTTTAATCGAATCCGATGAAATTTGCTCCTCCAAGGGGCTTCGGAAATCAAATTTGGGGATCGCTACGAATGGCGGCTATAAATAATTATGGACCTTTATGGACCTATTTTTGCATGATTGTTAGAGGGAATATATTAACATCGAGTATCAAATTTCTACCGGATCGGATTTTTCTGCTTTTTTCTTCATTTGCTATCAAGGTCCTTTAAAAACGTGTTAACGACAACTTAAATTTCCAAATTCGACTTCAAGTAGATATTATGATAGGTTTCAAGTCAAAACCTTTTTAAATAAAGAGGAAAAACATGTCCCAGTTTTGAACGCTGTTTTGCTATGTAGTCAAGATACAAAAAGTCAACAAATTTAAAGATGACTTCATTAATTTTAAAGAATTTTTCAGAATTATTAAAGTCAAGTTGGTCTTGATTAAAGTCAAGTTGGTCTTGATCATGTTAGGTTACCCAGTCTTAATTGTTGTAAAGTTTATCGACTTTTGGAAATAAACTTTATATCTTATAAGAAAAACTCCCATTCGTTTTATAAAGACTTGGAATCTTTGGTCTCACGAAAATTTTTTTCAGTGTAGGGTTCTCTTTTTTTTTTAGTGTATCCTAATTAAGTCATTGTTAGAACTTGGAGTAAACATTTTTATCTCTAAAATAATATATGATTTGACAACGCACTGCAAAAAATCTTAATAAAATATAAATCGTATCTATTACGGAATAGTATAAACCAAATAATGAAATAAATTCTTAAAAAATATTTAAAATTTAAGGTAGCCACACATAACTTTTCCAGTTAAAACTCTCTTTAAGTTTCATAGAACGTATGTAGAACACTCTTAGAAACATTCTAACTCTCAAAACACCATTTGTTTTGTTCCCATAAAATGCTGCCGCTCCTCTACTACGAATTTTTCATGTGCATATTTAACTTTAAATGGTGTAACTACTGTGTCCCAGTTAACCAAACCATCTTGCATTTTGTTCCCTTTTTTGCTCTCTATTCTCGTTTTTTGCGTTGCTGTTCCATCAGTGTCCTGATGCTGGGCGCTAATGTCATTTGTTCTGGCACTCCTTGAATGCGAATATGCAATACCACTCTAAATGTTTAAACTTCAATGTCCTTTGGTGGAAATGTTGATGGTGGATATAGAGACAAATTCTAGAGGGCGGGTTAAAAAACAAAACAAGCAAATTCACAAAATTGCAATATACCTGTAGTACGTTATTAGCTCTTGCCATAGTTTTGATGGGTAGTGAGAATATTGAATGACTGTGAAAAAAAAAACTAGAAAAAAGGTGTCGTCTGTGCGTGGAAAAACTATCCCTAGAGATAAACACTGTGATGGATTTTTTTTTTTTAATTTATTGAATGACTTTTTGAACGTGCTGAAATTGCTATTAAAGCTATTAGATATAAAAGGAGAATTTTTAAAATTTAATTAGGGGTTAAAAAAAGGGAATAAAGGTGGCATTGGCATTAGCCAAATCCAAACATACGTTATTACATAAAACATGTAACGAAAGTCTAAAGTCGGGTGGGAACGACTATATTATACCCTACACCACTTTGTAGACCCACATTTTCGATATCATATCAAAGCCGTCAAATGTATTGGGTGCTATATATAAAGGTTTTTGTTCTCCTATACGTACATTCGAACCTGACTCAATCTGGACAAAATTTTTAGACTTAAAAAAACAAGTATATACGACCATAAGTTCGGCCAGGCCGAAGCTTATGTACCCTCCACCATGGATTGCGTAGAAACTTCTACTGAAGACTGTCATCCACAATCGAATTACTTGGGTTGCGGTAACACTTGCCGATGGCAAGGTATCTTAAAACTTCCTAACATCGTCTTCTAAATTGCAAGGTAGTCCATACGTGGTATATATTAAACTAAGAAAGGTCGACTAAATAAGTTTATAATTAAGTTTGACAATATGTTTTATAGAAATAAAATTTTGACAAAATAAAATTTTGACAACATTTTCTACAGAAGTAAAATTTGGACAAAATTTTTTATAGAAATAAAATGTTGACAAAATTTTCTATAGAAATAAAATTTTGACAAAATTTTCTATAGAAATAAAATTTTGACAAAATTTTTTATAGAAATAAAATGTTGACAAAATTTTCTATAGAAATAAAATTTTGGTAGATTATTTTTGGCTCGAGTGGCAACCATGATTATGAACCGATATGGACCAATTTTTGTTTGATTGGGGATCGGCTATATATAACTATAGACCGATATGGACAACTTTTGTCGTGGTTATTAGCGGCCATATACTAACACCACGTTTCAAATTTCAACCGGATCGGATGAATTTTGCTTCTCCAAGAGGCTCCGGAGATCAAATCTGGTTAACGGTTTATATTGGGTCTACATATAATTATGGACCGATATGGACCAATTTTTGCATGGTTGATAGAGACCATATACTTACAACATGTACCATATTTCTGCCGGATCAAATGAAATTTGCTTCTCTTAGAGGCTCCGCAAGCCAAATCGGGGGATGGGTTTATATAGGGGCTATATATAATTATGGACCGATGTGGACCAATTTTTGCACAGTTGTTAGAGACCATATACTTACACCATATACCAAATTTCAGCCGGATCAAATGAAATTTGCTTCTCTTAGAGGCTCCGCAAGCCAAATCTGGGGATCGGGTTATATGGGGCTATATATAATTATGGACCAATGTAGAATAATTTTTGCATGTTTGTTAAAGACCATATACCAACACTATGTGCCAAATTTCAGCCGGATCGGATAAAATTTGCTTCTCTTAGAGGCTCCGCAAGCCAAAACTGGGGATCGGTTTATATTGGGGCTATATATAATTATGGACCGATTTGGACCATAATTTGCATGGTTATGAGAGACCATATACAAACTGCATGTACCAAATTACCGGATCGGATGCAGTTTGCTCCTCCAAGATGCTCTGCAAGCCATATTTGCGCGTCGGTTTATATGGGGGCTATACGTAAAAGTGGTCCGATATGGCCCATTTTCAATACCATCCGCCCTACATCGATAGCAACTACTTGTGCCAAGTTTCAAAACATAGCTTGTTTCATTCGGAAATTAGCGTGATTTCAACAGACGGACGGACGGACATGCTTAGATCGACTCAGAATTACACCACAACCCAAAATATATATACTTTATGGGGTCTAAGAGCAATATTTCCATGTGTTACAAACGGAATGACAAAGTTAATATACCCCCATTCCTATGGTGGACGGTATAAAAAAACTGTAGTTTTAAAATACCAGTCGGCTAATCCACTGGGGTGGAACACAATTTTAGTAAAAACAAGTAAGGAAAGTCTTAAGGCAGGCGGGGCCGACTATATTATACCCTGCACCACTTTGTATATCTAAATTTTCGATACCATATCACATCCGTCAAATGTGGTAGGTGCTATATATAAAGGTTTGTCCCAAATACATACATTTAAATATCACTCGATTTTGACAGAATTTGACAGACTTTTACAAAATCTATAGACTCAAAATTTAAATTGGCTAATGCACTAGGGTGGAACACAATTTTAGTAAATTTAAAATTTTATATTAGTAATTGTACTCCTAGTGCAAAATTTCACCAAATTGGGCCAAAACTCTGGCTTCTGGGACCGTATTAGTCCATATCGGGCGAAAGATATATATGGGAGCTGTATCTAAATCTGAACCGATTTCAATCAAATTTAGCACACATGACTATACTACCAATTGTTTTCCTTGTGAACAATTTCAAGCAAATCGGGATAAAACTCTGGCTTCTGGGTCCATATAAGTGCATATCGGGCGAAAGATATATGGGAGCTATATCTAAATCTGAATCGATTTCAAACAAATTTGGCACGCATAGCTACAATGCTAATTTCAAAATTTCAACCAAATTCGGCCAAAAATCTGACTTCTGGGGCCATATAAGTCCATATCGGGCGAAAGATATATATGGGAGCTATATCTAAATCTGAACCGATTTCAATCAAATTTTGCACATTTGACTATACGACTAAGTGGTATGTTTGTACAAAAATTCAAGCAAATCGGTATTAACTCTGGCTGCTGGGTCCATATTAGTGCATATCGGGCGAAAGATATATATGGGAGCTATATCTAAATCTGAACCGATTTCTTCCAAAATCAATAGGGTTCTATTCTGATCCAAATTACGAACATGTGCCAAATTTGAAGGCGATTGGACTTAAATTGCGACCTAGACTTTGATCACAAAAATGTGTTCACAGACAGACGGACGGACCGACGGACGGACAGACGGACATGGTTATATCGACTCAGGGACCCACCCTGAGCATTATTGCCAAAGACACCATGTGTTTATCACGTCTTCTTCTTGGTGTTACAAACATATGCACTAACTTATAATACCCTGTTCCACAGTGTGGCGCAGGGTATAAAAATATGGGAAACATTTAAATCTGAAGCAATTTTAAGGAAACTTCGTAAAAGTTTATTTATGATATATCGCTCGATATATGTATTAGATGTTTAGGAAAATTAGAGTCATTTTTAAAACTTTTCAACTAATCATTGGCGATTTTACAAGGAAAATGTTGGTATTTTGACCATTTTTGCCGAAAACAGTAAAACATATATATGGGAGCTATATCTAAATCTGGCATACTTTACGGCACTATCAATTGCCCTCCTTGTGGAAAATTTAAAGTCAATCAGGCTGAAATTCTGGCTTCTGGGGCCATATTAGTAGATATCAGGCGAAAGATAAATATGGGAGCTATATATAAAACTGAACCGATTTCTTCCGAAATCCAATAAGGGTCTGTTCTGACCCAAAACACATCCTTGTGCCAAATTTGAAGTCGATTGGACTAAAATTGCTACCTAGACTTTGATTGCGAAAATGTGTTAACAGACGGACGGAAGGGCGGACCGATGGACAGACGGACATGGCTAGATCGGCTCAGGGACCGGCCCTGAGTAATATTGCCAAAGGCACTAACGTTCCGCAGTGTGGCGCAGAGTATAAAAATTCTTTCCTTGCTAATTGCATCTTCCCTCACACCTTTCTCACTTCAACGAGATTTTCTAGAGCTTAGCGCCTTTTTATACCCTAAACCACATAGTGGTCAGGGTATAACAAGTTTGATCGGCCAAAAAATGTGCCTACCAGAAATATTGATTTTAGACCCCATAAAATATATACCGATCGACTCAGAATCACCTCCTGAGTCGATCTATCGCTTGGTGTCCGTCCGTCCGTCCGTCTGTCCATGTATTTGTTGTTCACATGATTCCGGTCGCAATTATTAACCGATTTTGATGAAATTTTGTACAGGGAGTTTTTTGGGCACAAGGACGAACGCTATTGAATTTGGAAGAAATGGGATCAAATTTAGATATAGCTCCCATATATATGTATCGCCCGATTTCGACAAATGGGGTCACGTTGCGCGTTTTTTCAAACGGATCGTCACCAAATTTGGCAAAAGGTAATATTTTCCATCGCCCTTCAAGTCTCCAAAATTTCATCCAAATCGGTTTAGATTTAGATATAGCTCTCATATATATGTATCGCCCGATTTTCCCAAATTTGGCCACAAAACCTTTATTTATCAACCGATCTAACTCAAAGTTGGCTAAATATAATCTTCTATAGCACTAACTATATGTGCAAAAAATCATCGAAATCGGTTCAGATTTAGCTATAGCTCCCATATATATGTACCGCCCGATTTTTCTAAATTTGGCCATAAAACCCTTATTTATTAACCGATCTTACCCAAATTTGGCTAAATGTAGTCTTCTATAGCACTAACTATATGTGCAAAAAATCGTCGAAATCGGTTCAGATTTAGATATAGCTCCCATATATATGTATAGCCCGATTTTCCCAAATTTGGCCTTAGAACCCTTATTTATTAACCGATCTTACTAAAAGTTGGCTAGATCCAGTCCTCTATAGTACTAACTATATGTGCAAAATTTCATCGAAATCGGTTCAAATTTAGATATAGCTCCCATACATGTATCGCCCGATTTTGAAAAATTCGCCCTTATAACCTTATGTTTGACCATACAGGCCTCATTTCCTAACTGATCTTACTCAAATCTTGCACAAGGTAACCTTTTGTGGTATTAATCAAACCCGCAAAATATTATGCAAATTGGTTCAGATTTAGATATAGCTTCCATATATATGCATCGCTCGATTTTCCCAAACTTGGCCATAGTACTCTTATATATTAACCAATGTTACTCAAATTTCAAATTTTGATGTACTAGCCGATCGTACTTATACGTACTTGTAGCTCTTACATATGAATATTGCTCGATTTTTACAAATTTGTATTTATTACCCACACTAATTTAACGATTTTCTCTTTTTTAATAATGGGCTAAATATTAGTGGCATGCTAGCTCCGTAGGCGCAATATCAACACAGCCAGTGTTGCTAAAAGTAGGGGAAATTCCCTATATGTATGGTTTTTCTAATATATAGCGTCTTCTAACGTAGGGTCACAATGTAGGACATTTTCACTCAACACAATTTGTAATAATTTTTACATTTTGGTGCCTCTAGAGGAGGAAATTAGAAGCCGGCAAGGCTTGATCTTTAACAATGTAGAAAATTTTGTCAACATTTTATTTCTATAGAACATTTTGTCAAAATTGTATTTCTATAAACATTTTTTTCAAAATATTATTTCTATAAACATTTTTCTCAAAATTTTATTTCTGTGGAATTTTTTCTCAAAATTTTATTTCTATAGAATTGTCAAAATTATTACTATATTGTCAACATTTTATTTCTATAGAAGAATTTCTCACAAAAATTTGTTTATAGAAATTTTTTCCAAAATTTTATTTTTATAGAGATTTAACGAAAAAGATTACTAATTTGGGTAGAATTCTACCAACTGTGGCAACCGTGGTGGTAATACAAATTTATATTCTAAGTTATATACGTTGCATATTCATGTTTTAAGATAATAAAGTACTTAGAACCATTTTTGTTTTGTAAAATTTTTTAAATTTAACGAAAAATGTAGTAGGGAAAATGGTTTGGGAATGTATGGGAAAATAGGGAACATTTTTTGTCCTTGTAGGGTAAACCGAATATTTTCCGTGGCAACATTGACTATGAGCTATAGTCAGATTGACACAAAGCACCCATAGACATGTACCCCTTAATTTTCTTAAATATGCAACTGCGGTTTATCTCCCACAAATGGTTATGATTACTAATTCTGTAATGGTGGTTTAGGGTATGATATAGTCGGCCCCGCCCGACTTTCTACTTTACTTACTTGTTCTGTAATACAAACAATGTAGAAGAAATTATTCGAATTTATAATTTTATAAATTTTAATTTTCGCCTGGACAAATAATCGAACGGTGGATCATACAGTATATAAGTCAACGCCGTATCCACTGGCCAACATAGCTGTTATTGTCGTCAACCGACAATTATCGCCATACCCATCAACGTACCAGTAACGCAAACAGTCAAATACTTATACAGTCAAATACTTATATTTATATAGCATAGTTTTGGGCGCCCACGAACCAATGTAAAGAACTTTATTTAATAAAAACATAGTTAGCCACCGAGGAGTAATGATTAGCATACCCGCCTTGCATACAAAGGGTTGTGGGTACAATCCCTGCTTCGACCGAATACCAAAAAGAGATTTGACTTTACATACTACTATATTTAATTTTTACTACGAAACTTCAAAATGAAATGTGTTTTTGATACAAAAAAAATATATATATATTGCAAAAATAAAAATTTTTAAAAAAAAAAATTTGTACATAAATGTTGTAAAAACATCTAACATAAGAAAAACGTGTTCGGTACAAGTTTTCCAAAAGTTATTTTTTTTCTTTGAGTGTAGTTAATTATTTAAGTCGTTAAGTGTTTAAACTAAAAGTATCTGCTCTTATAGTCTTTTGATCAATCGTGCAACCAATATGTCCAACTTTTACAAAAGTCTTATTTAGAGTTTATTAACATTTTGTTTGCCACTTTCCCTGCATATTTTTTTGCTCTCTGTCATACTGCGAAATTCAATTGTTTTATGAATCACCAAAATTTCACTGTGAACTGGTAAGAGACAACAAAACATAACCCAGTTTTGTATTGAAAAGTCTGCAAAGCATTATGACATGCCATCTGAGGTACGAACATTGTTAGCATATGCTTTACAAATTGAACCACATATGTACAAGGATTGTATGCAAATTAGTTTTGGTCAATATTAGGACCGAATCGTTTATGTGGATACAATCGATGCTACTAAAAAATTAAACCACTTAAGTTCGCTGGATTCAAATAGAAAATTTTTATATAATAAGAAAAAATGTGATATTCATTCGATTCAGGTCTACACTCAAAACTAAGTTTACTTGGATCCAAAGATTTTGGAATTCCTTAAAGGATTTTGATAATGATTCTTAAAATTTAGGTTGCGTGAACTTTAATATAATGTAAATATTTTTTCAGTATACCATTAAAAAACACTGAAACCACCAGAAAGAAAAAGTTTGGTTAATTTTAGAAAATTTTAATTAAACTTTTGCAAAGGCAGGTGACACGTCAATGTCAACAAAAGTAAATATTTTCGGCAAATTTAACCCTTTCACTACCGAAATAAACCTAATGATAAAAACTTTTATATTTCTTCTTTTTTTACTTGTACTAACAGCATGTAGAACAAAAATTGTCATTTTGAAAACCTACACGCAAAAAAATAATTCTTTCCTCTCAAACGAAATTTTAGACAAACAAAGTTCGTTTCTCATTTGCTTTTCGCTGTAAGGAAGTGTATTTGCAAGAAAAGTATATACTTTTTGTGATAAACGTTTATTCTTTTCCAGGATGTAAAAACAATTTCATAAAGACAAACTAAAAACATTGTTTTCTTGCTAATTGCATTTTCCCTCACATCTTTCTCACATCCACGAGGTTTTTTAGTTCCTAACGCCTTTTCCCGTAATACCAACAATGTAGAAGAAATTATACGATTTTATAAATTTTTAAATTTTTTTTACCTTTCGCCTGGACGGAGAATCGAACCGCGGACCATGCAATTTGTAAGCCAACACACTAACCACTGAGCTATGTACCTGTTATGGTCATCAATAGATAAATATCCATATAAGTTATATTTATATAGCATAGCTTGCGGCGACCACGAACCGAATAAACAAAGTTTATTTAACACAAACAAACATTGAGTTTGGCACCGTGGAGCAGTGGTTGCTACGTCCGACTTGCATGCCAAGGGTCGTGGGTTCGATCCCTGCCTCGACCAAAGTTTTTTTTCTTGTTTTTTTTTTTACATATATTCCAGATATGTTCGGATCATTCCGAAAAAATGTTCAACATTACATTGTAGTATTTAAATTTTGAACTGTAAAATGTGTCTTATTAAATACCTAAAGTCAGAAAAGAACAGTGTTTGATATAAACGAAATGGACTGTGTTGTTGTTTCAAAAATAACTTTTTTATTGAAAAAATAAAAATTTTGTAACAAACAAATTTGTTTGATGATAAAAGTTTAAAATTTTCGAAGCAATTCAAAAAACTCTAACAAAAGAAAAACGTTTTCGGTACACGTTTTCCAAACGTTTTTTTTCTTTGCGTGTACCTCAAATACTTCAAGAGTTATATGAGCTTGTTCTGAAAATTTGATTCTTGAATTGTGACCAAATGACCTTACGAAAATAAACGCTATTTGGCCTATAATATCTTTCAAAGTATGTGAAAAAATACAAAAAGAACCCGTAAAAATATCAGCTATAGTTTTTGTATAAATGTCCATTTACTATAAACATACAGTATAAAAATTGTCTCAAATTTTCGTATTTTTCGTTTATTGTTAAAGAAGTTTATAAAAATGTATTGTAGACCTCACCAATATGGACAATATATATTATTATTTAGATGAAAGCCTCTACTTTAAAATAACATCGAGAAATAAATCGAAACTATGTGGGAAAATAGAATTTGGTGTCTTTTTCGAATGTCCTTCTATGTGGACATCAGTAGTGAAAGGGTTAAGGAAATTTATTAAATTTAATTATTTTTTTTTATACCCTCCACCATAGGATGGGGGGTATATTAACTTTGTCATTCCGTTTGTAACACATCGAAATATTGCTCTAAGACTCCACAAAGTATATATATTCTGGGTCGTGGTGAAATTCTGAGTCGATCTGAGCATGTCCGTCCGTCCGTCCGTCTGTTGAAATCACGCTAACTTCCGAACGAAACAAGCTACCGACTAGAAACTTGGCACAAGTAGTTGTTATTGATGTATGTCGGATGGTATTGCAAATGGGCCATATTGGTCCATTTTTACGAATAGCCCATATAAACCATATAAACGGACCCCCAAATTTGGCTTGCGAGGCCTCTAAGAGAAGCAAATTTCATCCGCTCCGGCTGAAATTTGGTACATGGTGTTAATATATGGTGTCTAACAACCATGCAAAAATTTGTCCACATCGGTCCATAATTATATATAGCCCCCATATAAACCGATCCGCCGATTTGGCTTGCGAGGCCTCTAAGAGAAGCAAATTTTATCCGATCCGGCTGAAATTTGGTACATGGTGTTAGTATATGGTCTCTAACAACCATGCAAAAATTGGTCCACATCGCTCCATAATTATATATAGCCCTCATATAAACCGATCCCCCGATTTGGCTTGCGAGGCCTCTAAGAGAAGCAAGTTTCATTCGATCCGCCTGAAATTTGGTACATGGTGTTAATATATGGTGTCTAACAACCATGCAAAAATTTGTCCACATCGGTCCATAATTATATATAGCCCCCGTATAAACCGATCCGCCGATTTGGCTTGCGAGGCCTCTAAGCGAAGCAAATTTCATCCGATCCGGCTGAAATTTGGTACATGGTGTTAGTATATGGTCTCTAATAACCATGCAAAAATTGGTCCACATCGGTCCATAATTATATATAGCCCCAATATAAACCGATCCCCCGATTTGGCTTGCGAGGCCAAATCGGGGGATCGGTTTATATGGTGATCGGATGAAATTTGGTACATGGTGTTAGTATATTGTCTCTAACAACCGTGCAAAAATTGGGCCACATCGGTCCATAATTATATATAGCCCCCATATAAACCGATACCCCGATTTGGCTTGCGAGGCCTTTAAGAGAAGCAAATTTCATTCGATCCGGCTGAAATTTGGTACATGGTGTTAGTATATGGTCTCTAACAACCATGCAAAAATTGATTCACATCGGTCCATAATTATATATAGCCCCCATATAAACAAACCGATCACCAGATTTGACCTCCGGAGCCTCTTGGAAGACCAAAATTCATCTGATTAAGGTGAAATTTGGTACGTGGTGTTAATATATGGCCTCAAACACCCATGCAAAAATTGGTCGAAATCGGTCCATAAATATATATAGGCCCCATATAAACCGATCCCCAGATTTGACCTCCAGAGCCCCTTGGAAGAGCAAAATTCTTCCCATTCGGTTGAAATTTGGTACGTGATGTTAGTATATGGTATCCAACAACCATGCTGGAATTGGTTCCTATCAGCCCATAATTATATATAGCTCCCATATAAACCGATCCCCAAATTTGACCTCCGGTGCCTTTTGGAGAAGCAAAATTCATCCGATCTGCTTGAAATTTGGTACGTGGTGATCGTATATGATATTTAACAACCATGCAAAAACCGATCCCGACATTTGGTTTTGGAGCCTCATGGAGGAGCAAATTTCATCCGAGTGAGTTGAAATTTGGTACATTGTGCTAGTATATGGTCGTTAACAACCATGCCTAACTAGGTCCATATCGGTCTATAGTTATATATAGCCCTCAGATAAATCGATCCCCAATCACACAAAAATTGGTCCATATCAAGTTCATAATTGTATATAGCCCCCATATTTGTAGACTTAACTATACATAACTTTTGTGTCTAATATATACCATGTATGGACTAACTCACAATTTAGAAAACGATGTTAAGAAATTTTAAGATACCACAACCCAAGTATTTCGATTGTGGATGGCAGTCTTTCGTAGAAGTTTCTACGCAATCCATGGTGGAGGGTACATAAGATTCGGCCTGGCCGAACTTACGGCCGTATATACTTGTTTTTTTTTTTTTTTTTGTTTCACTTGTTAAAAACAATTTCGTAGTTCTAAGTAAATAATTGAAGTTGAAAATTGTAAAAATGTCTTTAGTGCAACCTGCAGTTCAAGATGGGAGTATTATTGGTAAAATTCTCCAAATTTTAAAAAAAATTCTGAAATATTTCATTCATATGTGTGTGGTTAGAATTTCTCCCTGATCATATATATTCTTGATCAGGGAGAAATTCTAAGACGATATAACAATGTCCGTCTGTCTGTCTATTGTAATCACGCTATAGTCTTTTATAAAGTAGCTATAGTCCTGAAATTTGGTACAGAATCTTTTGTCTGCACGCCAGCCAAGTTAGAAGATGAGCTATATCAATCCAGGTTTTGATGTAGCTCCCATATAAACCGATCCCCCGATTTGGGATCTTGGGCTTTTAGAAACCGTTGTTTTTAGCCAACTTGCCTGAAATTTCAAATCTAGAGATATTCTAGGACCATAAAGAGGTGTGCCGAAAATGGTGATTATCGGACCATGTTTTGATATATCCCCCATATATGTTAGTCCGATCTCCCGTTTTTACTTCTAGAATCCGTAGTTTTTATTCAATTTGCCTGAAATTGGAAATCTAGAGGTATTCTAGGACCGTAAAGAGGTGTGCGGAAAATGGTGAGTACCGATCCATGGTTTGATATAGCCCCCATATAGACCGATCTCCGATTTCATTTCTTGGTCTTCTAGAATCCGTAATTTTTACCCAATTTGCCTCAAATCGGAAATCTAGAGGTATTCTAGGACCTTAAGGAGGTGTGCCGGAAATGGTGAGTATCGGTCCATGTTTTGATATAGCCCCCATATAGACCGATCTCCCGATTTTATTTCTTGAGCTTCTAGAATCCGTAGTTTTTATCTAATTTGCCTGGAATTTGAAATCTAGAGGTATTCTAGAACCATAAAGGCGTGTGTCGAAAATGGTGAGTACCGGTCCATGTTTTGATATAGCGCCCATATAGACCGATCTCCCGATTTTATTTCTTGGTCTTCTAGAATCCGTAATTTTTACCCAATTTGCCTCAAATCGGAAATCTAGAGGTATTCTAGGACCTTAAGGAGGTGTACCGGAAATGGTGAGTATCGGTCAATGTTTTGCTATAGCCCCCATATAGACCGATCTCCCGATTTTACTTCTTGGCCTTCTATGATCCGTAGTTTTAATCCAATTTACCTGCAATTGGAAATCTAGAGTTATTCTAGAAATCTAGAGGTATTCCAGGACCTTAAGGAGGTGTACCGGAAATGGTGAGTATCGGTCCATGTTTTGCTATAGCCCCCATATAGACCGATCTCCCGATTTTACTTCTTGGCCTTCTATGATCCGTAGTTTTAATCCAATTTACCTGCAATTGGAAATCTAGAGTTATTCTAGAACCATAAAGACGTGTGTCGAAAATGATGAGTACCGGTCCATGTTTTGATATAGCCCCCATATAGACCCATCTCCCGATTTTATTTCTTGGTCTTCTAGAATCCGTAATTTTTACCCAATTTGTCTCAAATCGGAAATCTAGAGGTATTCTAGGACCTTAAGGAGGTGTACTAGAAATGGTGAGTATCGGTCCATGTTTTGCTATAGCCCCCATATAGACCGATCTCCCGATTTTATTTCTTGGCCTTCTATGATCCGTAGTTTTAATCCAATTTACCTTCAATTGGAAATCTAGAGGTATTCTAGGAAAATAAAGAGATGTGCCGAAAATGGTGATTATCGGTCAATGTTTTGATATAGCCCCCATATAGACCGATCTCCCGATTTTACTTCTTGGGCTTCTAGAATCCGTAGTTTTTACCCAAATTGCCTGAGATTGGAAATCTAGAGGTATTCTAGGACCAAAGGGGTGTGCCGAATATATTGAGTATCGGAACAGTTTTTGGTATAGCCCCCTTATAAACCGGCCCTCTGATTTGGGATCTAGATTCTAGAACTACAATTAAATGTGCTGAATACTGTGTGTATCCTTCCATATATTGGTATAGCCCCCATTACACCGAACTCCCGATTTAACTACTAGGGTTTCTAGAAATTGTAGATTTTATCCGATTTGCCACAAATTGAAAATATACTGGTATTTTAGACTCGTAACAAGGTGTATATGATTTAGTTTTACCGGTCCATTTGGTAAGGCCTACATATAGACCGATTTCGCTTATTGAGGGTATAGAAGGCGCATTGATCATGAAAATTGCATGAAACTGAATGCAAAATTTCCAGATTTTCCATATGATTCCTCTAAAACTCAAACAAAAAATGGTTCTTATAAATTCAGAATCTGATGTAGTCTTCATAGGTAAAATATTTACATTTATCTTCGGGAAGCGTACTGGTTGAACAGATCTGCTTGGGAAAATATTTTTCATCAAACCCTACCTGAAATTTTCAAAGGAAACTATTATTTTTGATTCATGGTGGTGGTATTTAAGATTCGGCCTTGCCGAACTTACTACTGTATATACTAGTTTTAGTTCATTTAACTAACAACATAGGCAAAAAATTATTAGAGTCAAGAAAACTTTCTCCAAAAATAATAATTCCCCCTAACTAAAATAGAATTAATTTAGCTTTAGTGCCATATGGGGTTCACGTTTTTTTAGTGTAGATGTTAAATTAAATTGTTAAAATTTTGACCAACACATAAAAACAAATAATTTGCCTAATATTTTTTTTTTTTTGTTTTGTATGAAAGAAGTCGTATGTCTTCCGAATATAATGACTCATTGCATTCAATTCACCTTATAAACCAACATATGATACATGAATTGGTCAATATATTCATAGTGCATTGTATGCAAATTAGAGTTGGCTAAGATGTCGTATTAATTTCATGTGAGTTGGATTTATGAGAAACAGTTGTACAAATTACTTTATTTTGTTTATTCCCTTCATTTTGAATAATACACAAAATATTTTTTGTCTTCAATCACGAAATTAATTGATCCAATTCATTTTTAATTGAAATGTCATCAATCACAGAAATTATAGTACCAATTATAAAATTAATTGAAAGTCAATTAAAAATTAATTATTATTAAAATTAAAAATTAATTTATTAAAAAAATCATTATTAATGTTTGTGATTGATTTTTGTTTTCAATTAAAAAATTTTTTGAATCAATTAAATTTTAAATTGAATATTTTTTTAAACTCAACTAAGATTTTAATTGGAAAAATTTTCGGGAAATTTTTTCTGTTAATGGACAGGTAAGTTTCTAATTGTAAAATTGCAAAAATTCATATTTCCAAAAACCTATATATTTTGAGCCAATAAATTCCAAGTCAATGCAATCGTTTCATTCTTAGGGTATGGTCACACTAGGCAAATATTTGCCCAAAATGAGTGTCAAACTTTTTTCCTGGAGCACTTTTGAAATATCTGGCTAACGTTTTTGAAAAGTACTCCAATTGTGATGTAACATATCCAACATGAGCTAAAAATGTTTGCTGGTTTGGCTGTGGCGACGAATTCTTTTTTGATTTCTGTCAAATATTTGTCCAGTGTGACCATACCGTTAGGCATACAAACTTTAAACATCGGCTTGTAGACTATTCGGCTTTATGTAAAATCAACTATATATGGACTTCAGTACGGCCGAAGGAATCTTAAATACCCACCACCATGAATCAAATAAAATTGTTTTCTTTAAAAACTCTTTGTCGTAGCGGGTTACTTGAAAATATATAGAATTTTAGATGGATTTGATGACGGATACATTGCTAAACAAACATACATATACCAAATCATGGACCATCAAATTGCGCTATCGGTCTATATGGGGGCTATACCAAAACATGGACCGAATCACACCATACTCGCCACACCTATTTGCGGACCTAAAATACCTATAGATTTTGAATTTCAGATTTTGAAATAAAAATTGGAATGTCTAGACATCAAATCGGGAGATCGGTCTATATGGGGGCAATACCAAACCATAGACCGATACACACCATATTCGGCATACATATTTATGGATCCAAATTACCTCTCGATTTCCCATTTCAAGCAAATCGGATAAAAATTCGGATGTGTAGACGCTCAAGAACTTAAATCGGGAGATCGGGGTATATGGTGACTATACTAAAACGTACACCGAATCACATCCTATTCTGCACACTAATTTATGCATCCAAAAAACCTCTATATTTTGAATTTCAGGCAAATCGGATAAAAATTGCGTCTAGATGCTGAAAGTCACAAATTGAAGGGGTCGGCGTGTATGGGGGGGGGGCTATATAAAAACCTGGACCAAATTTCAGCACTGTAGCGTGATTACAACAGCCAAACAGACGGACATCGTTATATCACCATTCTATGGTGGTGGGTATAATACTATATAATTAATTCCCTTGCACTACAATTTAGGTTTGTGACTGCCTTCCGGCTACGGACAATTTATTTTTTGTACATGTTACCATACTACTCCTACAGGGTTAATTCTACACTACTGTTGTAAGGTTAATGTCCATGCTAAGCATATTCAAAGACATACATTTTCTCAAGATGTCGTACTTTAAATGCAGAAAATTAACAAAAGGGGACTTCAGTGAATATTGTTCCAATCTTTCATTCATTTCTGAAATGCACTCATAACAGTGTTGTCGTTGTGAAACCTACACTAAATGGCACAGACACATATCTAAAATACCTTTTGTGAGATATTTATCTCACACTTATTTCAAATAAAATTTTGATATCTCCGATTGTTGCAGAGATCATAGAGCTAAATTTAAATATCACCAACGCTTTGAGAGCATTCGAGATGCCAGTGTTGGGCAAAATTTATTCTAAATAACTAATAAAAAGATAACGAATAAATTCGATTTAGTTTTTATTTGGAATAACAAATAATTTTTTTATTCGTTTATTTGTTAAAACAAATAACTTCAATCCATTTGTTACCTTTTTATTTGTTATTCGAAAGTTTCAAATAAAATTTCAAATAATACACGTATGTGAAAAAAAATTGTTTTCTCATTACCTCCTTCGCTTAGAACGTTTAAGGCGTTTATAGCTCTGGTACTCTTCAAACGCATCCTTACCATGTCGTCTCTTAAGGTGAGATATGAAGTTTTATGTTGAATTTTTCTCTAAACAGATAACAGTTGAAATTTTATTTCAAAAAATTCCAAATGAAAAACAAGTATATACGGCCGTAAGTTCGGCCAAGCCGAATCTTATGTACCCTCCACCATGGATTTCAACTCACATGGTTGTTAAATATCATATACTACCACCACGTACCAAATTTCAACCAGATCGGATGAATTTTGCTTCTCCAAAAGGCACCGGAGGTCAAATCTGGGGATCGGTTTATATGGGAGCTATATATTATTATGGACTGATAGGAACCAATTCCTGCATGGTTGTTGGATACCCTATACTAACATCACGTACCAAATTTCAACCGAATGGGAAGAATTTTGCTCTTCCAAGGTGCTCCGGAGGTCAAATCTGGGGATCGGTTTATATGGGGCCTATATATAATTATGGACCGATATCGACCAATTTTTTCATGGGTGTTTGAGGCCATATATTAATATCACGTACCAAATTTCAACTGAATCAGATAAATTTTGGTCTTCCAAGAGGCTCCGGAAGTCAAATCTGGTGATTTGTTTATATGGGGGCTATATATAATTGTGGACCGATGTCGACCAATTTTTGCATGGTTGTTAGAGACCATATACTAACACCATGTACCACATATCAGCCGGATCGGATGAAATTTGCTTCTCTTAGAGGCTC
The DNA here is from genome assembly GCF_050003625.1 of Haematobia irritans. Classification (NCBI taxonomy): domain Eukaryota; kingdom Metazoa; phylum Arthropoda; class Insecta; order Diptera; family Muscidae; genus Haematobia; species Haematobia irritans. Next base: position 196,352,718 of record NC_134398.1, read on the forward strand.
CGCAAGCCAAATCGGGGGATCGGTTTATATGGGGGCTATATATAATTATGGACCGATATGGACCAATTTTTGCATGGTTGTTAGAGACCATATACTAACACCATGTACCAAATTTCAGCCGGATCGTATGAAAATTGTTTCTCTTAGAGGCTCTGCAAGCAAAATCGGGGGATCGGTTTGTAGGGGGGCTATATATAATTTTGGACCGATGTGAACCAATTTTTTCATGGTTGTTAGAGACCATGTACTTACACCATGTACCAAATTTCAGCCCGATCGGATGAAATTTGCTTCTCTTAGAGGCCTCGCAAGCCAAATTTGGGGGTCCGTTTATATGGGGGCTATACGTAAAAGTGGACCGATATGTCCCATTTGCAATACCATCCGACCGACATCAATAGCAACTACTTGTGCCAAGTTTCAAGTCGATAGCTTGTTTCGTTCGGTGGTTAGCGTGATTTCAACAGACGGACATGCTCAGCTGACTCAGAATTTCACCACGACCCAGAATATATATACTTTATGGGGTCTTAGAGCAATACTTCGATGTGTTATAAACGGAATGATAAAGTTAATATACCCTCCATCCTTCATTCAATTCATTCAATGCAAACGGCCCCTCGATTTCATACCCGACAAATTGGTACACCTTGAGTATTTCTGATACATGAGGTATACTATAAACAGCACAATTTCATCATAAATCGAAATAAAACAAAGAGTTCATGTGACATTGAATTCGTGCCTTAAAAATAAAATGCAATGATAAAAGGTCCGTCGACAATATGGCAAGATTGCTTTTATGTGACAAAAATTTGGATAGTTTGATATTTTTAAGAAGTCACTTAAAACGATTAAGTACAGAAGGATTAACACAACCATACGAAACCGTATGCCTAGTATAATAAAAATCCTTAAAAGCTTTGGTTAGTAAGATAGCGATATGAAATTGCCTTTATTTGTTCGTTAAGTATGATAGCAATTTGTGATTGCTTTTTAATTTACTCTTATGTTCTTTATTGTGTTTATTTATTTATTTTTCTTTTGGTAATAAAATTTAATTAAACTAAATTGGTTTAATGTACAACAATTTTGTGGTGGTGTAGATTGTTGTTACTTAAAATATTTAAAGAATCCCGAAAATTTCGGGATCCTTAAAATAAACCCGTGATCCCTGGATTCCATATTTTGAAATCCCTAATCCCAGCATTTATAAAATTCGATCCCGAATGGGACTGTCCCAGTTCCATAGATTGGATGCATCACACTCTCCACGTACTAGATCCAATAATTTTTTTTTTTTTTGGCGTTTACACTCAAAAAAAAGTGAACTCTCTATTTCACTAAAGCCAATTTAACTTTATTTTAGTTCATGGAATTATTATTTTTGGAGAAAGTTTCCTTTACTCTAATAATTATACCCTTCACCACTACTGTGGTACAGGGTATAATAAGTTTGTGCATTTGTATGTAACGCCAAGAAATAGTGGTCATAGACCCATCTTTTAGTATACCGATCGGCTTAGAATTAAATTCTGAGTCGATTTAGCGATGTCCGTCTGTCTGTCTGTCTGTCCGTCCGTCTGTCTGTATATGTAATTTTGTGCACAAGTTACAGCTCGCTATTTAAGTCCGATCTTCCTCAAATTTGGCATAGGGCCGTTTCTTGGGACAGAGACAATCCCTATTGATTTTGGAAAAAATCGGTTCAGATTTAGATATAGCTGCCATATATATTTATCCCCGATGTGGTCATAGTTAGCGTGTTTATCAACCGATTTTCTTGAAATACCGTACATCCAAATATTTTGTGAATCTCGAAAATCTTGCAAAATATCAGTCAAATCGGTTCAGATTTAGATATAGCTCCCATATATATCTTTCGTCCGATTTAGACTCATATGACCACAGAGGCCAAAGTTTACTACCGATCTTCGTGAAATTTTGCACAGAGGGTAGAATTGTCATTCTACAATTGCTTGGTAAATTTGATTGAAATCGGTTCAAATTTAGATATAGCTCCCATATATATCTTTCGTCCGATTTGAACTTATATGGCCACAAACGCCAGAGTTTTGCCGTGATTTGTTTCAAATTTTGTACAAGGGGTACGTTTAATAGTATCGTTAAGTGTGTCAAATTTTGTTAAATTCGGTTCAGATTTAGATATAGCTCACATATATATCTTTCGCCCGATTTGGACTTATATCGTCTCAAAAGCCAGAGTTTTGCCCTGACTTACTTCAAATTTTGCACAAGCGGTACTTTTAATGATACTATTGTATGTGCCAAATATGGTCAAACTCGATACAGATTTAGATATAGCTCCCATATATATCTTTCGTCCGATTTGAACTTATATGGCCTCAATATCCAGGGTTTTGCCGTGATTTGCTTCAAATTTCGCACAAGGAGTACGTTTAGTAGTATCGGTAATTGTGCCAAATTTGGTTGAAATCGGTTCAGATTTAGATATGGCTCCCATATATATCTTCCGTCCGATTTGCACTCATATGACCAGGGGGACCAAAGTTATACTCCCATTTACGTGAAATTCCGCATAGATAGCAGAATTATTATTCTAACTATACATGCCAAATTTAATCAAAATCGGTTCAGATTATATATAGCTCCCATATATACGTACACCAGAGTTGGGGAAATATGGTAGTTTCGTACAATTAACTGGATAGCGTTAGCCGATTTAAATTTTAATTCTAGAGATTTTGTAGAAGTAAAAAATTGTCTCCTTTATATAGCTTCCAGCAAATGTGAAGTAGTTGAGATGGTAACACAAATTTTGGCCTACATAGGGGTGAAGGGTATAAAATAGTCGGCCCCGCCCAACTTTAGACTTTACTTACTTGTTTTTTGTGTACGTTAGTTAAATTATCTAAAACCGAGGAAAAAACATATACTCAAATGAAGCATAAAGATGTCTTCCACAAAATAGTTCAGAATATCTTTAAATTTGTAAATTTTGCTAAAAATGCGTCCATCATGAACTTCGTATGTCACTAAAGACATTCTTGCAATTTTGAACTCCAAGTTTCTCCTCCAAACTACAAAATTTTCTTTAATAAGTGAAAAAATTTAGTTATGTCTAATATATTTTCTTGAATGAATTTTCTTGAAATATTTACTTATTTTTATGACATCGCCAACGTTTGTAATACAATTTAGTTAAAATTTTCTACAAATATTCAAAATTTTCTAAAATTAACCGAAAGTTTTCTTCCTGGTGGGTTCACTGTTTTTTCAGTGTACCTATGGTTATTTTTTGTGTTTTTATACGAGTACCATATAGTTTTAAATATAGATCTTGAATTCCGTAAAGTTTATGTATGTGGTCTCCAACTTAGACCATGTTGATCCATTGTGTTTCCTCATATTTTTATACCCTCCACCGTAGGATGGGGGTATATATAACTTTGTCATTCCGTTTGTAACACATCGAAATATTGCTCTAAGACCCCATAAAGTATATATATTCTGGGTCGTGGTGAAATTCTGAGTCGATCTGGGCATGTCCGTCCGTCCGTCTGTTGAAATCACGCTAACTTCCGAACGAAATAAGCTATTGACTTGAAACTTGGCACAAGTAGTTGTTATTGATGTAGGTCGGATGGTATTGCAAATGGGCCATATCGGTCCACTTTTACGTATATCCCCCATATAAACGGACCCCCAAATTTGGCTTGCAGACCCTCTAAGAGAAGCAAATTTCATCCGATCCGGCTGAAATTTGGTACATGGTGTTAGTATATGGTCTCCAACAACCATGCAAAAATTGTTCCACATCGGTCCCCATATAAACCCGATTTGGCTTGCGAGGCCTCTAAGAGAAGCAAATTTCATCCGATCCGGCTGAAATTAGGTGCATGGTGTTAGTATATGGTCTCTAACAACCATGCAAAAATTGGTCGACATCGGTCCATAATTATATATAGCCCCCATATAAACCGATCCCCCGATTTGGCTTGCGAGGCCTCTAAGAGAAGCAAATTTCATCCGATCCGCCTGAAATGTGGTACATGGTGTTAGTATATGGTATCTAACAACCATGCAAAAATTGGTCCACATCGGTCCATAATTATATATAGCCCCCATATAAACCGATCACCAGATTTGACCTCCGGAGCCTCTTGGAAGACCAAAATTCATCTTATTCAGTTGAAGTTTGGTACGTGGTGTTAATATATGGCCTCAAACTACCACGTATGGACTAACTCACAATTTAGAAAACGATGTTAAAAAGTTTTAAGATACCACAACCCAAGTATTTCGATTGTGGATGACAGTCTTTCGTAGAAGTTTCTACGCAATCCATGGCGGAGGGTACATAAGATTCTTCATATGGGGCCGTTTCGGCCTTCAAACGCCCCAATAACGCCATATAGTAGTCACTGTTGATGTTTTTTCCCTTCTCAAGATAATCGATAAAAATTATTCCATGCGCTTCCCAAAAAACAGAGGTCATTACTTTTCCAGCGGACTTTTGAGTCTTTCCACGCTTCGGAGACGGTTCACCGGTCGCTGTCCACTCAGCCGACTGTCGATTGGACTCAGGAGTGTAGTGATGGAGCCATGTTTCATCCATTGTCACATATCGACGGAAAAACTCGGGTGTATTACGAGTTAACATGTGCAAACACCGCTCAGAATCATCAACACGTTGTTGTTAAAATGTAAGATTTTTTTAATACAAAATTGTGAAACTAAAGAAACAGATTCCAAAACGGGTGATGATGGTGATGGTTATTATACCCTCCACCATAGGATGGGGGGGTATATTAACTTTGTCATTCCGTTTGTATCATATCGACATCGAAATATTGCTCTAAGACATCATAAAGTATATATATTGGGTTCGTGGTGAAATTCTGAGTCGATCTAAGCATGCTCGTCCGTCCGTCTGTTGAAATCACGCTAAGTTCCGAAGGAAACGAGCTATCGACTTGAAACTTGGCAAAAGTAGTTGTTATTGATGTAGGACAGACGGTATTGCAAATGGACCATATTGGACCACTTTTACGTATGGCCCCCATATAAACCAAACCCCAAATTTTGATTGAGGATCCTCTTAGAGAAGCAAAATTCATACGATCCGGTACGTAGTGTTGGTATATGGTCTCTAACAACCGTGTACAAATTGGTCCATATCGGTTCATAATTATATATAGCTCCCATATAAACCGATCCCCAGATTTGACCTCCGGAGCCTCTTGGAGGAGCAAACTTCATCCGATTTGGAAATTATATATAGCCCCAGGTAAACCGATCCCCAATCACACAAAAATTGGTCCTTATCGGTTCATAATTGTATATAGCCCCCATATAAAGCGACCCCCATATTACAATTCTGGCTTTCTAATTACCACGCAAAAGTTCATATCGGTTCGTAATTATTTGTAGAATTCCCTGTATATACAGGTCAATAACTGTATTATATACATATTTAATCTGCTTTTTTAAATATACCTCGTATGGATTAACATACAATTTAGAAGACGATGTTAAGAAGTTTTAAGATACCTCACCATCGGTAAGTATTACCACAACCCAAGTAATTCGATTGTGGATGACAGTCTTCAGTATAAGTTTCTACGCAATCCATGGTGGAGGGTACATAAGATTCGGCCTGGCCGAACTTACGGCCATAGATACTATTTTTTATTGTACTAGAATTTTATCATAATTAGTAAATGTTTCTATTACACACTCTGCGTAAATCATTGTCAATTGTGGTATTAAAACAAATTGATTTATTTAATTTTAGGTAATTTTTTGAATAAAGTATTCCTTCCAATGAATAATTCTCCAGCTAGCTTCTAATTTTAGTTTACCTGATTAAAAATTTCCCCATTTGCTATGGAGTATGGAAGAATCATGATTATTTGTACGAATTTGGACAAAACTCGAAAAGCCAAAGTACTCCATGTTTTATTTCCGAACATTTTTTTCCAAAACTCTTCAATTTTTTTTTAATATTTTCAAAAATTACTTCAAAATTGAAAAAGTTTAACTCCATAAACTAAGTGTCTAAAGAACGGATCTAATATCGTCATTTATGAGGCAAAAATCAGAATTGTGCAATTTTTGAGTAAAAAATCGTTAAAATGCCGATAAATCGGCAAAATTGGCAGCCCTGATTATATGCCTTGATTAAATTATGTCGTGACTGTAACGTAATTACTATAGACAGACGCACATCGGTAAACAAACGCCATCAGTGCTGCCGCTAGTGAAAAATTGAGTGAAGTAGATTTTGGAAAAAAGTGGAGTAGATTGAATAAAATTGAAGTAGCATACATTTTTGAAAACAAAACAATAGAATTCATTTTATTATACCCTCCACCATAGGATGGGGGTATATTAACTTTGTCATTCCGTTTGTAACACATCGAAATATTGCTCTAAGATCCCATAAAGTACATATATTCTGGGTCGTGGTGAAATTCTGAGTCGATCTGAGCATGTCCGTCCGTCTGTTGAAATCACGCTAACTTCCGAACGACAGAAGCTATCGACTTGAAACTTGGCACAAGTAGTTGTTATTGATGTAGGTCGGATGGTATTGCAAATTGGCCATATCGGTCCACTTTTACGTATAGCCCCCATATAAACGGACCCCAAATTTGTCTTGCGGGGATTCTAAGAGAAGCAAATTTCGTCTGATCCAGCTGAAATTTGGTACATGGTTTCAGCATATGATCTCTTACAACCATGCAAAAATTGGTCCACATCGGTCCATAATTATATATAGCCCCCATATAAACTGATTCCCCGATTTGGCTTGCGGAGCTTCTAAGAGAATCAAATTACATCCGATCCGGCTGAAATTTGGTACATGGTGTAAGTATATGGTCTCTAACAACTATACAAAAATTGGTCCACATCGGTTAATAATTCAATGATTATAACCGCTATGTTCATCGTAATTAAAGGAATTGGAAAAACAATTAGGTAATATGGGGAAAAATTTAAAAATTTGAAGCAGAACAAAAAGTGAAGCAGATTTTTGGAAGAAGGAGTGACGAAGTAAATTTTGTGAAAATGAACCAAAATACAGCACTGAACGCCATGATAAACGCATTATACCCTTAACATATGATGGTGGCTACAAGAACAAGCCAATTATGCTGGCGACATCTAGCGGTGGGTAGCATAATGAATTAATTTCGAAGATATACGAATGAAATAAGAAAGACTAACGAAGATGGCAGTTAAGTGGCATTGTTCAAAATTTCACATAACTCGTAGTAAAATTCTGGCTTCTGGAGTCATATAAGTACACATCTGGCGAAAGATATATATGAGAGCTACACCTACATTTGAACCGATTGCTTCCAAAATCAATAGGGTTCTCTTCTGACCCAAAACACATACTTTTGCCGTATTTGAAGTCGATTAGACTAAAACTGTGACCTAGACTTTGAGCACAAAAAATGTGTTCACAGACAGACGGACAAGGTCTGGATCGACTCGGGGTCCCATCCTGAGCATTATTTCCGAAACCACCATGTGTCTAACTCTTCTCCTTCTGGGTATTACAAACATATGCACTAACTTATAATAGTAACCTCCCTACGGGTAATTAGTGCAAATTGCCACTAATGGACCCATTACAGGACTGGTACTAGTCCCAGTTTATCAACATTTTTAATTGTCATCTTTTTGGATCCACACTTTTACTACAATACGACTATCAGAATTATTTATTGTTCAACATATTCCTTCCTGGTGCGATACGAATGGAAACAGGGTCCTAAAAGTTTGTCCCAGACTGTTTCATGAGCAGTTGTCTATGGGGTAGGCCTACTAAGTTGTTCCAGGACGTGTCCTTTGAGATGAGTCCAAGTCGTGTCCTAATGTGTAAATTTTCCCAGTTAACGAGAAACCCATGTTAAAGTGACCGGTCCATTCCTTAAACGTGGACCAGAATTGTGACTGGTCCATACACATCAGGGACTAACTCTGTATCGGTCTTGGGGTTGATCCTTTTCCCGTAGGGATGTTCCACAGTGTGGCGCAGGGTATAAAAGAAAACAGTACAACAAGCAACAATCGGTAAATTTACGTACTATTTTCGATACATTTGAAACCCCTGTACGTCTGACAAGTCTAATCTTATTTATATACTTCAGATATGCACAAATTATTTCATTGCAATATATAAGAAAAAAACTTGAAAACTATAAATCAATTAATTTTAGCATATTTGCAATGACCTATTTTTTTTTCTTTGTGTATCCTTCCCAAAGGGATTAATTGAAATTTTCCGCATGTTTTTTTCTTTCTTTTTTTGTGTATGATTAACAAGTTTAACCTGTCTACACATTTTGATTCAAATTGGCGAAAACAAAATCTACAACACGAATAAAATTTGAATTTAAGAAAATCAGTGTTTTAATATAATTCGTGAACTGTATGTAGTTGGTAAATACAAATAAATAAATTCACTTCTTAACCAAATGATACAATACAACCATGTTGGATGTGGTCTAGGATATGTTGTATGGATGTTGTCTCGGATATATCGTATATTTCGAAAGTTATCTTTTCGTATATAAAAACTGGTATATATGTGGCATAAACCTTTAGAAATTCATCTTTATTCCAATACATCCCTCTAATGAGGATGGATGGGTCGAAATATCTAAATTTATATTCATGAGTAAAATCAGACATCGGTTCATATAGGGGATATGCAAAATAATAGACGTATATAAACGTTATAAGACCTATACATTTAACGGTTAGACCATTGAATATATAGGTCTTCTTATATAACGCTAAATTCTAATTTTTTTCGGGCAAATCTAATAATGTTCGAGTACAAATTCAAATTGAAATTAAAAATAAAGAACAAATTGAACTGCAAAGCCTGTTATTTGAATTCTTAGTGTCCCTACCCACTTTTTTAGTTCCAACTGTTTGATTTTAAATTTGAACTTCAATACCCGAGATCACTTGGAGCCCAGTGGACGCTTTTGTCCCCAAAAATCACTTTTGTCCCCAAAAATAAAATTCCTCACAAAAATGCCAAAAAATTTAACAATTTTTTATGCTCTAAACCACATAGTGATCAGGGTATAATAAAATATGATTTGCCAAAAAAATTTGTTTACCAGAAATGTTAATTTTAGACTCCATTAGATGTATACCGATCGATCCAGAATCACCTCCTGAGCACGGTGGCAACCAAAAATGGTAGATTTTTTTTACTGTTTAGTAGATTGGTTTGGTTGAATTCTTGATGTTTTGGTAGATTTTGCAAAATATTCTTCTCCAAAAATTTCCTATCGAAATATTTTTTTTTCTATGGAAATAATATATCGACAAAATTTTCTATAGAAATAAAAATTTGACAATATTTCCTATAGAAATCATATTTTGACAATATTTTCTATAGACATCATATTTTGACAAAATTTTCTATAGAAATAAAATTTTGACAAAATTTTCTATAGAAATAAAATTTTGACAAAATTTTCTATAGAAATAAAATTTTGACAAAATTTTCTATAGAAATAAAATTTTGACAAAATTTTCTATAGCGATAAAATTTTGACAAAATTTTCTATAGAAATAAAAATTTGACAATATTTCCTATAGAAATCATATTTTGACAATATTTTCTATAGAAATAATATTTTGACAACATTTTCTATAGAAATAAAATTATGACAATATTTTTTATAGAAATAAAATTTTTACAAAATTTTCTATAGAAATAAAATTTTTACAAAATTTTCTATAGAAATAAAATTTTTACAAAATTTTCTATAGAAATAAAATTTTGACAAAGTTTTCTATAGAAATGAAATTTGTACAAAATTTTCTATAGAAAGAAAATGTTGACAAATTTTTTCTATAGAAATAAAATTTTGACAAAATTTTCTATAGAAATAAAATTCAATTCAATTCAATTTCTTTATTGTTTAATAATAGTTACAATATTCATTTATACAAATTTAGCTATATAATTTTAAAGAGCTTAAGGCTTAAAATCTAGACAAAATTTTCTATAGAAATAAAATCTTGACAAAATTTTCTATAGAAATAAAATTTTCACAAAATTTTCTAAAGAAATAAAATTTAGACAAAATTTTCTATAGAAATAAAAATTTGACAAAATTTTTAATAAAAATTAAAATTTTGACAAAATTTTCTATAGAAATAAAATTTGAAAAAATTTTCTACAGAAATAAACTTTTGACAAAATTGTATATAGAAAGAAAATTTTGGCAAAATTTTCTATAGAAATAAAATTTTGACAAAATTTTCTATAGAAATAAAATTTTCACAAAATTCTCTAAAAAAATAAAATTTTGACAAAATTTTCCATAGAAATAAAATTTTGATAAAATTTTCTATAGAAATAAAATTTTGACAACATTTTCTGCAGAAATAAAATTTTGATAAAATTTTCTATAGAAAGAAAATTTTGGCAAAATTTTCTACAGAAATAAAATTTTAACAAAATCTTCTATAGAAATAAAATTGTGACAAAATTTTCTATAACAATAAAATTTTGGCAAAATTTTCTGTAGAAATTAAATTTTCACCAAATTTTCTATAGAAAGACAATTTTGACAAAATTTTCTATAGAAATAAACTTTTGACAAAACTTTCTATAAAAATAAAATTTTGACAAAATTTTTTTAAACAAACAAAATTTTGACAAAATTTTCTATAGAAATAAAATTTTGACAAAAATTTTCTATAGAAATAAAATTTTGACAAAATTTTCTAAAGAAATAATATATTGACAAAATTTTCTATAGAAATAAAATTTTCACAAAATTTTCTATAGAAATAAAATTTTGACAAAATTTTCTGTAGAAATAAAATTTTGACAAAATTTTCTGTAGAAATAAAATTTTCACAAAATTTTCTATAGAAATAAAATTTTGACAAAATTTTCTATAGAAATAAAATTTTGACAAAATTTTCTATAGAAATAAAATTTTGACAAAATTATTTATAGAAATAAAATTTTGACAAAATTTTCTATAGAAATAAAATTTTGACAAAATTTTCTATAGAAATAAAATTTTGACAAATTTTTCTATAGAAATAAAATTTTGACAAAATTTTCTATAGAAATAAAGTTTTGACAAGATTTTCCATAGAAATAAAGTTTTGACAAAATTTTCCATAGAAATAAAGTTTTGACAAGATTTTCTATAGAAATAAAATTTTGACAAAATTTTCCATAGAAATAAAATTTTGATAAAATTTCTATAGAAAGAAAATTTTGGCAAAATTTTCTACAGAAATAAAATTTTAACAAAATCTTCTATAGAAATAAAATTGTGACAAAATTTTCTATAAAAATAAAATTTTGGCAAAATTTTCTGTCGAAATTAAATTTTGACCAAATTTTCAATAGAAAGACAATTTTGACAAAATTTTCTATAGAAATAAACTTTTGACAAAATGTTCTATAAAAATAAAATGTTGACAAAATTTCTTATACAAATAAAATTTTGACAAAATTTTCTATAGAAATAAAATTTTGACAAAATTTTCTATAGAAATAAAATTTTGACAAAATTTTCTACAGAAATAAAATCTTGACAAAATTTTCTACAGAAATAAAATATTGACAAAATTTTCTACAGAAATAAAATTGTGACAAAATTTTCTATAGAAATAAAATTTTGAAAAAATTTTATATAGAAATAAAATTTTGACAAAATTTTCTCCAGAAAAAAATGTTGACAAAATTTTCTATAGAAATAAAATTTTGACAAAATTTTCTACAGAAATAAATTTTTGGCAAAATTTGCTATAGAAATAAAATTTTGAAAAAATTTTCTGTAGAAATAAAATTTTGACAAAATTTTTCATATAAATAAAATTTTGACAAAATTTTCTATAGAAATTAAATTGTGACAAAATTTTCTGCAGAAATAAAATTTTTACAAATATGTTTATAGAGATAAAATTTTGACACAAATGTTTATAGAGATAAAATTTTGACAAAATTTTCTATAGAAATAAAATCTTGACAAAATTTTCTACAGAAGTAACATATTGACAAAATTTTGTATAGAAATAAAATTTTGACAAAATTTTCTATAGAAATAAAATTTTGACAAGATTTTCCATAGAAATAAAATTTTGACAAAATTTTCTATGGACATAAAATTTGAAAAAATTTTCTATAGAAATAAAATTTTGACAACATTTTCTACAGAAATAATATATTGACAAAATTTTCTGTAGAAATAAAATGTTGACAAAATTTTCTATAGAAATAAAATTTTGACCAAATTTTCAATAGAAATAAAATTTTGACCAAATTTTGTACAGAAGATTTTTTGTTTGGTAGTTTTGCAGAATTTTCTCCAAATTTGGGTCGATTATTTGGGGCTCGAGTGGCAAACGAGTTATGCGAAGGTAACATTTAGGCTCGAGTCCTGACGAAATTATTTCATTATCGACAAAATCAATCAAATCCAAATTCACGTTTAAATTCAAATGTAATTCAAATTACAATCTAAACGCAACTTCAAATTAAATTGAAAACAAATTAAAAATGGCGGTTGAAAAATATTTTACCACACGCAAAAAAAAAATAATTCTTTCCTCTCAAACGACATTTTAGACAAACAATGTTCGTTTCTAATTTGCTTTTCGGTGTAAGGAAGTTTATTTGGAAGAAAAGTATATACTGTTTGTGATAAACGTTTACTCTTTTCCAGGATGTAAAAATAATTTCATAAAGACTAACTCAAAAAACAATCTTTTCTGGCTAATTGCATTTTCCCTCACATCTTTCTCACTTCCACGAGGTTTTTTAGTTCTTAGCGCCCTTTTCTGTAATACAAACAATGTAGAAGAAATTATACGATTTTATAAATTTTTAAAATTTTACCTTTCGAACCGCGGACCATGCAATTTGTAAGCTAGCACACTATCCACTGAGCTACGTAGCTGTTATTGTCATAAATAGCTAACTATCCATATAAGTTATATTAATATAGCATAGCTTGCGGCGCCCACGAGCCGATTAAACAAACTTTATTTAACAGAAAAAAAAACATTTAGTTGGGGACCGTGGAGCAGTGGTTGCTAAGTCCGCCTTGCATGCCAAGGGTCGTGGGTTCGAGCCCTGCTTCGACCGAACTCCAAACAGTTTTTTTGTTTTGCATATATTCCAGATATGTTCGAAAGATTCCGAAAAGATGTTCAACATTACATACTAATATATTAAATTTTTACTATGAACTGTAAAATGTCTCTTATTAAAGACTTAAAGTCAAAAAAGAACAGTGCTTGATATAAACGAAATGGACTGTGTTGTTGGTTCAAAAATATGTTTTTTGAAAAAATAAAAATTTTGTAACAAAGAAATTTTTTGGTGATAAAAGTTTAAAATTTTCGAAGAAATTCAAAAAACTCTAACAAAAGAAAAATGTTTTCGGTACACGTTTTTCTTTTCAAACGTTTTTTTTTCTTTGCGTGCAGTTTTTGTTTTTTTCTCGGAATGCTTGACTTTTATGATTAGGATGATTTGATAGGACATTTAACCTACCCTAACCTAAACTAGGCAGTATGTTGTCGTATGTTATTAGGATAATTTATCCAGTATATCCCCTGATAGAAAATTCGACAATAATATTTATCCCAACATTTTGTAACCCATTTCAAATGAAAAAAATAAAACAAAATATTTATTGTATTTATCTTATTTTGAATCTTTATGGTTTTATTTTCATTTAATTATTATTTAGGATCTTAAACTATTTTTCTATATGTATAAGTATGTATATAACTAAACTTATGATATAGTCTTAAAATCTTACAAAAGTTTTCTTAGGTGTGTTTTTATTTTTTTTTTTTTTTTTTGAATTATTTTCAATTTAAATATTTAGGTAGGTATATATATCTCAATATGTTTGTATATGAAAAAGGAGAGTTAAAATGAAATGAGTCTCACATACAATAGATATTTACAAAAAAAATTAATTAAATAAATAAGAGTCTACTTAATTTTCCTATGATATAATACATATATATGTTAGTAGATTTTTTGCTGCTTTTTTCCATTTCATCATCTTGTTTAGATAATTACTTAGAACACAAAAAGAACCCTTTTGTGTGCAGGATTTTTTTTTTTTTTTGGTATGAAATATATTTTTGGTTTGTTTGTTTGGCATAGGATATGTTTGGTTTGCTTTTATTTTTGCTTTTCATGATTCATTTTATTTTATTTTTTTGTAAATTTGCTTTCAAGAAAAGGAAATGTTTCGAGTTCCATGTTTTTTTTTATACTTTTTGATATAATGCTAATGTAATGGAAATACATGACGATTTTATTATATGTATTTGTTTTCTTGTATAATATTAGTTTATACACAGATTCTTATAGATAATGCAGGAGTTTTAAATTAGCTTAGGTTTCTTTTATTTTCTTTCCCGTCTTATGGTTTTTCTGTCTCATTTAAAGTTAGATTCACTCAAGTATTGGCAAACTTTTTGAAAGTTTGTTGGATTTTTATTATTTGGGTTTTTTCAGTTCTCTGTTTTATTTTTTTTTTGTTTGCAATATGGGACAGTACATACATCAATTTGTTTACAAATGAAAGCTAAATAAGGTATCCGTAGTAGAATTGTTTAATGATTTCTCTTAGGAATCAATATTAGAACCAGAACTTATTGGAGAAACTGATATAATATTAATGTCATAATACAAACCTTCTTTCACAATTTTATTTCAGGAAAATTAAAAAACAAAAATCTGTCAAATTCCAGACAAGTGATAACACATTTTTAAGAAGCATCCAAGAACTAGCTGTATTCAGCTCACTTCATATCAATTTCAATAATTTGGAAAATCGCAAACATAAAACATTGCCCTTAATTTTAATTATGAGATTAATATACAGTGAAACATCTCAGAAGTGCACACACGTAGTCCTTCAAATAACGGTTACCACATTTGATAGAATGTGGTAGGATTCTTGATGTTTTGGAAGATTTTACAAAAAAGCCCTTTCCAACTAGGAGGTACTTCAATTTTCTATAGAAATAAAATTTTGGAAAAATTGTCTATAGAATTAATATTTTGAGAAAATTTTCTCTAAAAACAAAAGTTTGAAAACAATTTTCTATAAAAAAAAAATTTGAAAAAATTTTCTATAGAAATAAAATTTTGAAAAAAATTTCTATAGAATTAAAATTTTGACAAAATTTTCCATAGACATAAAATTTTGAGAAAATTTTCTACAGAAATAATCTTTTGAAAAAATTTTCTATAAAAATAAAACTTTCACAAAAATATTTCTATAGGAATAAAATTTTCACAAAAATTTTCTATAGAAATAAAATTTTGTCAAAAATTTTTTTAGAAATAATATTTTGAAAAAAATTTCTACAGAAATTTTTATATATTATTTATTTTCTATAGAAATAAAATTTTGAAAAATTTTTCTGTAGGAATTAAATTTGAAAAAAAAAAAAAATATACAGAGAAACTTTTCCATAGAAATATAATGTAAAAACAAGTAAGGAAAGTCTAAAGTCGGGCGGGGTCGACTATATTATACCCTGCACCACTTTGTAAATCCACATTTTCGATACTATATGTTATCAAATCCGTCAAATGTTTGATTGCTATATATAAAGTTTTTTGTTCCAAATACATACATTTAAATCTGACTCCATCTGAAAAAAATTGTAATCTATATACTTAAAATTTAAGTCGGCTAATGTCCTGGGATGGTACACTATGTTAGTAAAAAATATGGGAAACATTTTAATCTGAACCAATATTGAGGCAACTTCGCAAAAGTGTATTTATGATTTATCGGTCGAAAGATATGTACAAGAAATAAAGGAGAATTTGAGTCACTTTTAAAAGTTTTTGACTTAGCAGTGGCGATTTTATAAGGAAAATGTGGGTATTTTGGTCATTTTTGTCAAACTCGGAAAAACATATATATGGAAGCTATATAGAAATCTGAACCGATTTAAACCAAATTTGACATGCATACTTAGTATTTTAATTCTACTCCCTGTGCAAAATTTCACGTAAATCGGACTACAACTTTGACCTCTGTGGCCATATGACGGAATATCGGAATATCGGAATATATATCTATATGGGAGCTATATCTAAATCTGAACCGATTTCAATAAAATTTAGCACACTTGACTACACTACTAATTGTACCCCTAGTGCAAAATTTCAACCAAATTGGGCCAAAACTCTGGCTTCTGGGGCCATATAAGTCTATATCGGGCGAAAGATGTATATAGGAGCTACATCTCAATCTGAACCGATTTCAGTCAATTTTGACACACCTGACTATAGTACTTATTGTTCTCCTGGTGCACAATTTCAAGCAAATTAGGGAAAAACTCTGGCTTCTGGGGCCATATAAGTCCATATCGGGCGAAAGATATATATGGGAGCTATATCTAAATCTGAACCGATTTCAATCACATTTTGCACATTTGACTGTACGAAAAAGTGTTATGTTTGTGCAAAATTTCAAGCAAATCAGGGTAAAACTCTGGCTGCTGGGTCCATATTAGTGCATATCGGGCGAAAGATATATATGGGAGCTATATCTAAATCTGAACCGATTTCTTCCAAAATCAATAGGGTTCTATTCTGACCCAAATTAGGAACATGTGCCAAATTTGATTGGACTTAAGCTGCGACCTAGACTTTGATCACAAAAATTTGTTCACAGACAGACGGACTGACAAACGGACAGGGCTAGATCGACTCAGGGACCCACCCTGAGCATTATTGCCAAAGACACCATGTGTCTATCTCGCCTCCTTCTGGGTGTAGCAAACATATGCACTAACTTATAATACCCTGTTCAACAGTGTGGCGCAGGGTACAAAAAATCTATAGATTTTTTTTCTTTCTATTGTTGCTTTGTTCTTCAATCATATATGTTGTTTTGATCTCAGCGTTGACTAAACTACAAGATTACAAGAGTAGCTTAACCAATAGAGGAAAATGTTGACAAGATTTTCTAAGGAAATACCATTTTGAAAAAAATTTTCTTTAGAAATAAAATTTTGACAAAATTTTCTATAGAAATAAAATTTTCACAAAATTTTCTATAGAAATAAAATTTTGACAAAATTTTCTAAAGAATTACAATTTTGAGAAAGTTTTCTATAAAAATAAAATTTTAACAACATTTTCTATGGAAATAAAATTTTAACAAATGAAATTTTGAGAAAATTTTCTATAGAAAAAAAATCTATAGCAATAAAATTTTGACAAAAGTTTCTATAGCAATAGTTTTGACAAAAGTTTCTTTAAAAATAAAAATTTCTAAAGAAAAAAAATTTTGGCGAAATTTTCTATAGATTTAAAATTTTGACAAAATTTTCTCTAGAAATTATATGTTGAGAAAATTGACTATAGAAATAAAGTTTTGAAAAAAAAATCTATAGAAATAAAATTTTGACAAAATTTTCTATAGAAGTACAGTGTTGACAAAATTTTCTATTGAAATAAAATTTTGACAAAATTTTCTATACAAATAAAATTTTGATAGAAGCTTTTATAGAAATAAAATTTTAAAAATGTCAACAGAAATAAAATTTACTAGAGGAATAAAATTTGGAAAAAAAAACTTTCTTTTGAGAATATTTTCTATAGAAAAAAAATTTTGAAAAAGTTGTCTATAAAAATGAAATTTTGAGAAAATTTTCTATAGGAATAAAATTTTATGAAAATTTTGTATATTTTTATAGGAATAATTCTATAGGAATAACACCGTGGTGCAATGGTTGTCATGCCCGCCTTGCATACACAAGGTCGTGGGTTCGATTCCTGCTTCGACCGAACACCAAAAAGTTTTTCAGCGGTGGATTATCCCACCTCAGTAATTTCTGAGGGTTTCAAAGCTTCTCTAAGTGGTTTCACTGCAATGTGAAACGCCGTTCGGACTCGGCTATAAAAAGGGACCTCTTCATTGAGCTTAACATGCAATCGGGCAGCACTCAGTGATAAGAGAGAAGTTTACCAATGTGGTATTACAATAGACTGAATAGACTAAGTGAGCCTGAAATATCGGACTGCCACCTAACCTAACCTAACATAGGAATAACATACAAATTTTAATTTTCGTTTTAATTTTTACTATCAAAGACTATTGTGATTAAGTTCTTCCTTTTTGTAGCAGTAACAATTTTCACTTGTTGGTGCAAGCTAAAATCGTTAGCTCATATAAAATGTGACACATTTACAATTCAAGGGTATTTATACACCCAAAAAATTTTAGCTAATAGGAGAAATCGCTCATTTATTCAAGGAAAAAAAATTTTTTCATACTAATCACAAGAATTTCATCAAAAACTTCAAAATAAAATTGATTAATTTGGTCAATTGTGGTAAAATTTTCTTAAAATTTTGGTAGATTATTTTTGGCACGGATAGTAACCGTAACCCTAACCCAAGTATTTTGGTTCTGAATGACAGTCTTTAGAAGAACATTGTGCTCAATACATGATGAAGGATACGAAATTTGGGACATATATACTTGGTTTTGTTTGGCTTTTATTTTTGAGCCTAGTTCAAATTGAATTCATATTTACTTTCTGCCGAAAAGTCAATGTTTCGTAATTTTAAAAAATCTAAAGGTCCAAAAGACTACATTTCAAAGAGTCAAGATATCAAAAAGTCGACCAGGGCTGCCAATTTTGCCGATTTTTGCGGACATTTTGACGATTTTTTACTCATAAAATGCACAATTCCTTTCTTAGACACATAGTTAAGGGAGTTAAACTTTTTACATTTTGAAGAAATTTTTGGAAATATTAAAATAAATTTGAAAATTTTTGGGAAACAATTTGGAAACAAAACATGGCTTTGGCTTTTCGAGTTTTGTCAAAATTTGTACAAATAATCATGATTCTTCCACACTCCACAGCTAAAATTAGATGATAGTTGGAGAATAATTCATCTGTTCCAAAAATAAGCTAAAATGAAATAACTCAAGTTGTTTTAATACGAAAATTGATAATGATTTACTCAGAATGTGCAAAAGATGATAACATTCTAGTATAGTATAAACAAATAGCCACATATAGACATATCTATCGGAAACACCATAAAAAATCAACTGTTTTTGAAAACGCGGGACTTCTTCTTAAGTTTCAAAATATTTATTTTTTGAATAAAAATGTTACTCAATTAATAACAATATTTTAGAAAAATAGATTTTTTATACAAAAACAAGTATATACGGCCGTAAGTTCGGCCAGGCCGAATCTTATGTACCCTCCACCATGAATTGCGTAAAAACTTCTACGAAAGACCGTCATCCACAAATTTCAACTCACATGGTTGTTAAATATCATATGCTACCACCACCACGTACCAAATTTCAACCAGATCGGATGAATTTTGCTTCTCCAAACGGCACCGGAGGTCAAATCTGGGGATCCGTTTTATGTGGGAGCTATATATTATTATGGACTGATAGGAACCAATTCCTGCATGGTTTTTGGATACCCTATACTAACATCACGTACCAAATTTCAAGCGAATGGGAAGAATTTTGCTCTTCCAAGGTGCACCGGAGGTCAAATCTGGGGATCGGTTTATATGGGGCCTATATATAATTATGGACCGATATCGACCAATTTTTGCATGGGTGTTTGAGGCCATATATTAACATCACGTAGCAAATTTCAACTGAATCATATAAATTTTGGCCTTCAAAGAGGCTCCGGAGGTCAAATCTGGTGATCGGTTTATATGGGGGCTATATACAATTATGGACCAATATGGACCAACTTTTGCATGGTTGTTAGAGACCATATACTAACACCATGTACCAAATTTCAGCCGGATCGGATGAAATTTGCTTCTTTTAGAGGCTCTGAAAGCCAAATCGGGGGATCGGTTTATATGGGGGCTATATATAATTATGGACCGATGTGGACCAATTTTTGCATGGTTGTTAGAGATCACATACTAACACCATGTACAAAATTTCAGCCGGATCGGATGAAATTTGCTTCTCTTAGAGGCCTCGCAAGCCAAATTTGGGGGTCCGTTTATATGGGGTCTATACGTAAAAGTGGACCGATATGACCCATTTGCAATACCATCCGACATACATCAATAACAACTACTTGTGCCAAGTTTCAAGTCGATAGCTTGTTATGTTCGGAAGTTAGCGTGATTTCAACTGACGGACGGACATGCTCAGATCGACTCAGAATTTCACCACGACCCAGAATATATATACTTTATGGGGTCTTCGAGCAATATTTCGATGTGTTACAAACGGAATGACAAAGTTAATATACCCCCCATCCCATGGTGGAGGGTATAATTATGAAATATTTTTTGTTTAACTAGAAAATTATTTTTATGTTAATGTTATTTGCATACAAAACTGATTTCTATATATTTTATTTTATTGAAATGGCATAGTTGTGTACATTAATTTTCTATAATAAATACTTTTGTTTTGTTTTTACCCAAAAATATGTTTAATTTTAATATTATTTATATTGCCGATTTTTTGACGATTTTTAAAATGCAAGTGCCGATTATGACGATTTTTATCGAAAAAAGTGACGATTTTTCTTGAAATTTTATTGCCAGCCCTGAAGTCGACTGTTTCACGTCTTCAATCTAGCGTTATCGTCTCTCTACATGTCTGTTAATTTTCATCACACAATTTAAATTGCAAACTCACAAAAAAGAAAATTACTTCTTTTGTATGCAACGCGGTCAAGCTAACCATTGCAACTCATTGAAAGATTTTTAGGGAATCCATTATAGCATTGCTGATTTAAAATTATGAATTTAAATGGTATAATATAAATTAGTTATTTAAAATTAATGGAATGTGTTAAAAGTTGTTGTTGTAAATAAATTAGTTGTCCAATTATATTTCGTGATTAAATTATAATGAGCATAGTTTTACAAAACTGTAAATAATCACAAAGCCTTAAATGAATTGTCCCATATTGCATTCTATTATTCTAGGATTCTGTAGTTTTTTGTTTTTTTTTTTTTATTTTTGTTTTCATTTAAAATTTCATTTTACAATATTAATAAGTAACAGTGAAATATTTTTTTTTTTTACTATAATACATTTACATATACATGCATTCATTTGACATTCTCTCCCTCTCTATCTCGCTCAATTGCTCTAAAACGCATTCATTTAGTTACTCACTCATACATAGACATGTTTGTTTTTTCTTTGTCTTCTTGTTTTTGCTTATTTTCATTTATGAAAATTAGATAAGTTAGTATTCCATATAGTACATTAGGGGGACTTTTGGGGCCGAGGGGTGAAGCTTGGAGATGGATGGGCTTTGGTTGTAGTAGTTTTGTTGTTTTTGTTATTTTGTGTTGTGCATTTACAATGACCCTAATAGGTAACATAGTTATCTAAATACAATATGTGGAAATATGAAATTGTGTGTAGAGGAGTCAAGTCGGTAACATTGTTGTTGTTGCTGTTGGCTTATGCAGTAGCATTTGACTGTGGTTGTGGCTGTTGTTGTTGATGATGAGCTCCTTGATGTTACAGCGACTGGTAGTAGTAGTTCAGTTGATGGTGAAGATGGTGTCCTGGTATTTTTACTTGGTGTCCTTTGCGATGTTGTTTTTCGTTCTACTATCCTTGTTGGAGTTTTGTTTGTTGTTGTTGTTCTCCGTGCCGTGGTTATTGATGTTGTTGCTGTGGCTGTGACTGCCGTTAAAAAGCTAAGGCAGCATAATAAAGTTAGCAAGTAATTAACCGGCATACCTTTCATATGATGTATACTTCCGCCGCTTGAAGCGCCTGCAAAATGCCAAACAAAACGAAGAAAGCTATAATAAAGTTGTTTCACCAACAAAAACAACAACAAAAAAAACTCTGTTGAAAAATTATGATGATGACTAGTGGCGAAAAAAAACAAAAAAAAAGAACAAACTGAAACGGAAACGGATATATTCATACACCCTCAAAAAAAATCGCTTCTTTAACATATGTTCCAAACATATTTTGCAGGAAGCACATATATTATTGGATACTGCCGAAACATTAATATGTTTTTTTTATGTGAACATATCATATGTTTGGAAGCATTTTGAGCCCAAAAATATTATATGCTTGGAAGAATTTTTCCCAAAGACGATTGTGCTCATTGCCTAACATACTCGTAATTTTCACTTCCTCGAAATATTTTAGTTCTTGGCACCTTTTTCTGTAATACAAATAATGTTGAAGAAATTATTCACTTTTATACATTTGTTAAATTTTACCTTTCGCCTGCACGTAGAATCGAACCGAGGACTATACAGTTTGTAAGCCAACAAACTACCCACTGGACTACGTAGCTGTTATAGTCACCAGTAGATAATTATCGTTATAAGTTACACTTATATAGCATAGTTTGCAGCGCCCACGAGCCCATGCAAACATAACATTATTTAACAGAAACATACATTTGTTTGCCACGTGGACTCTCCCGTCAACTCTCCCGGTTTCCATCTCTATTTCTTTCTCTATACTCTCTCTGTCGCTTTGAATAAAATATCACAACATATGTATGTTTAGTCGAAATTTGTAAATTTATATATGTTTGCATTCACACATATGATTTTTATGAAACATTCATGCCCCAAACATAATATATTCTAACATATTAACATAGATGTCCCAAACATTTAGTGTTAGTTTAGGAACATACCTTGTTTGCACTTAAATATATTGTGTTTTAAAATTGTGCCCGAAACACATTTTGTTTATATCGGAACATATGAAAAACATATTTTTCTAAGAGTGTATGTGTGTCCTAGTTATGATGGAGTATATATGGTTGCCTTTTTTTTTTTGTTTTGCACTCTGTAGTAGTAGTTTTGTTACTTTTTCTTCTTCTGCTCTGATGAAAGCATTTCTAGAACATTGAATTCGCATGCGATTCGTTGAAGTGATAACAGGAATTGTAAAAACTTTTACATTTTATGAGAAAACTTAGTTGGAGATCGGCAGAGGCAAAACGCACAGAAACTTTTGATAAACGAAAAAACAAAAATTTTATCTCAATATTTTTTTTTAATGAAAATATTTGTACAAATTTTATTTATTTAAAAAAACTTCCTTATATAGAAATTTTTTGGATAAACTAATTTCTAACGAAATTGTTGTCAAAAATTTATTTTTATCATATTTTGTCAGAATATTTTATAAACATTTTCTATAGAAACGGAATTTTGACAAAATGTCCTATTCATTCAAGATCATTCAAGATCAAGGATTCAAAAATCGATTCACAAGAACTGCTTTCGATTCTACCTATTCATGCCCCCTTGCGGTCATTGAGATACAACAATTTGTTAGAAGAACTGTTTCATAAAACTAATTATGGAATGAATAAGCCATTAAGTAGGTGTATATATTTATTCAATAATTTTTGCCATGATTTGGATATTACTACTAATAGGTTTATATTTAAGAAGAAATTGTTCAAAATTTTGCAGGATGATAATGTATAAATTATTATTACCATTTATATTATATACATATATGTAATCTGTTAGAGCTAAGAGCCCTGTAGATGAAATAAATAAATAAATGATATAAAATTTTTGCTAAAATTTTCTATCGAAATAAAATTTTGTCAACAATTCCCATAGAAATGAAATTTTGACAAAATTTCTTACAGGAATGAAAAAATTTCTTACAGAAATTAAATTTTGACAACATTTCTTACAGAAATGATATATTGACAACATTTCCTACAGAAATGAAATTTTGACCAAATTTCCGATATAAATGAAATTTTGACAAAATTTCTTATGGAAATGAAAATCTGACAAAAATATTTTATATAAATTACATTTTGACAAAATCTTCTATAGAAATGAAATTTAGACAAAACTCTCTAAAAAATGAAATTTTGAAACAAAATTCCTTTAAAATGAAGTATTGATAGAATTTTCCTATGAAATATTGACTAGAAATTACATTTTGACCAAATTTCCTAACAAAATGGAATTTTGACAAACTTTCCTATAAAAAGGGAACTTTGAAAAAATTACCTATGGAAAAGAAATTTGGACATAATTTCCTACAGAAATGAAACATTGACAACATGTCTAATGGAAATGAATTTTTGACAAAATTTCTTATAGAAATGAAATTTTAACAAAATTTCCGATATAAATGAAATTTTGACAACATTTATGAAATTGAAAATCTGAGAAAATATCTTATAGAAATTACAGTATCACAAAATTTTTTATAGAAATGAAATTTGGACATAACTCTCTACCAAAATGAAATTTTGACAAAATTTCCTATAAAAATTAAATTTTGACAAAATTTCCTATAAAAATGAAATTTTGAGAAAAATTAGGAAATGCAATATTGAAAAAAATTTTCTTATAGAAACGAATATCCTACAAAAATGAAATTTTGACTAACTTTCCAAAAAAAAAAAATTCACAAAATTTTCTATAGAAATGAAATTTTGAGAAAATTTCTTATAGAAATATAATTTTGACAAAATTTCCTATAGAAACGAAATTTGGTGAAAATTTCCTATAGAAACGAAATTTGAATAAAATGTCTTATAGAAATAAAATTAGAAGAACATTCCTACAGAACTGAAATTTTGACAAAATCTGCTATAGAAATTAAATTTGGGTACAATTTTCTATTGAAACAAAATTTTGTGAATTTTGTAAAATTTACTATAGAAATGGATTTTTGATATAATTTGCTATAGAACGAAATGTTGACATAACTTTCACAACAAAAACAAAATTTCTTATCGAAACGAAAAATTGACAAAATTTCCTGCGGAAATGAAATTTTGACAAAATTTCCTGTAGAAATGAAAGTCTGACTAAATTTCCTAAATTTACTATAGAAATGGACTTTTGATATAATTTGCTATAGAACAGAAGAAGAAATTTTGACAAAATTTCTTATAGACATGAAATTTTGACAACATTTTCTTACAGAAATAAAATTTTTGACGAAATTTCATATAGAAATGAAATTTTGTAAAAATAGAACTAAATTTCTTAAAAAAATTGTCAAAATATTTTATAGAAATATAATTTCACAAAAGTGGTTGTAGAACTAACATTTTGGCAAAATTTCCTATAGAAATGAAATTTTGACAAAATTTCTTATCGAAACGAAAAATTGACAAAATGGTGACAAAATTTTCTGCGGGAATGATATTTTGACAAAATTTCCTATAGAAATGAAAGTCTGCTAAATTAAGTTGTGAAAAAGAAATTAAGTTGTAAACAAATTTTTATAGCAATTAAATTTTGCCAAAATTTCTTATAGAAATTAAATTTTGACGAAATTTCTTTTAGAAATTAAATTTTGACAAAATGTCTTATAGACATGAAATTTTGACAAATTTTCTTATAGAAATGAAATTTCTTATAGAAATGAAATTTTGTAAAAGAAAACTAAATTTCTAAAAAAAAATTGTCAAAATATTCTATAGAAATATAAGTTCACAAAAGTGGTTGTAGAACTAACATTTTGGCAAAATTTTCTATAGGAATGAAATTTTGACAACATTTCTTATCGAAACGAAAAATTCACAAAATGGTGACAAAATTTCCTGCGGAAATGAAATTTTGACAAAATTTTCTATAGAAATGGAAGTCTGACTAAATTTCCTAAAGGGATTATATTTTGACAAAATTTGCTATAGAAATCACATATTAACAAAATTTCCTATTGAAATTAAATTTTGACAAAATTTCTTATAGAAATGAAATTTTGACAAAATTTCCTAGAGGAACTAAATCTTCTCTCGACTTTTTCCTGAAATGATATTTTACCAAGATTTCTTATAGAAATGAAAAAGAAATTAAGTTGTGAAAAAATTTTTATAGAAATGCAATTTTGCCAAAATTTCTTATAGAAATTAAATTTTGACAAAATGTCTTATAGACATGAAATTTTGACAAATTTTCTTATAGAAATGAAATTTTTGACGAAATTTCTTATAGAAATGAAATTTTGTAAAAGTAGAACTAAATTTCTAAAAAAAAATTGTCAAAATATTCTATAGAAATATAAGTTCACAAAAGTGGTTGTAGAACTAACATTTTGGCAAGATTTCCTATATAAATGAAATTTTGACAAAATGGTAACAAAATTTCCTGCGGAAATGAAATTTTGACAAAATTTTCTATAGAAATGGAAGTCTGACTAAATTTCCTAAAGGGATTATATTTTGACAAAATTTGCTATAGAAATCACATTTTAACAAAATTTCCTATTGAAATTAAATTTTGACAAAATTTCTTATAGAAATGAAATTTTGACAAAATTCCCTAGAGGAATGAAATCTTCTCTCGACTTTTTCCTGAAATGATATTTTACCAAGATGTCTTATAGAAATGAAAAAGAAATTAAGTTGTGAAAAAATTTTTATAGAAATGCAATTTTGCCAAAATTTCTTATAGAAATTAAATTTTGACGAAATTTTTTTTAGAAATGAAATTTTGACAAAATTTCTTATAGACATGAAATTTTGACAAATTTTCTTATAGGAATAAAATTTTTGACGAAATTTCTAATAGAAATGAAATTTTGTAAAAGTAGAACTAAATTTCTAACAAATTGTCAAAATATTCTATAGAAATATAAGTTCACAAAAGTGGTTGTAGAACTAACATTTTGGCAAGATTTCCTATATAAATGAAATTTTGACAAAATGGTAACAAAATTTCCTGCGGAAATAAAATTTTGACAAAATTTCCTATAGAAATGAAAGTCTGCTAAATTAAGTTGTGAAAAAGAAATTAAGTTGTAAATTTATTTTTTTATAGAAATGAAATTTTGCCAAAATTTCTTATAGACATGAAATTTTGACAAAATTTCTTAAAGACATGAAATTTTGACAAATTTTCTTATAGAAATGAAATTTTTGACGAAATTTCTTATAGAAATCAAATTTTGTAAAAGTAGAACTAAAATTCTAAAAAAAAAAATTGTCAAAATATTCTATAGAAATATAATTTCACAAAAGTGGTTGTAGAACTAACATTTTGGCAAAATTTTCTATAGGAATGAAATTTTGACAACATTTCTTATCGAAACGAAAAATTTACAAAATGGTGACAAAATTTCCTGCGGAAATGAAATTTTGACAAAATTTTCTATAGAAATGGAAGTCTGACTAAATTTCCTAAAGGGATTATATTTTGACAAAATTTTCTATAGAAATCACATTTTAACAAAATTTCCTATTGAAATTAAATTTTGACAAAATTTCTTATAGAAATGAAATTTTGACAAAATTTCCTAGAGGAATGAAATCTTCTCTCGACGTTTTCCTGATATGATATTTTGCCAAAATTTCTTAAAGAAATTAAATTTTTACAAAATTTCCTATAGAAATAAAATTTTGACGAAATTTCCTATAGAAATGAAATTTTGACAAAATATCTTTAGAAATGAAATTTTTGATAAAATTTCCTATAGAAATTAAATTTTTTATAAAATTTCTTATAGAAATGGAATTTAGTAAAATTATAACTAAAATTCTAAAAAAAAAATGTTAAAAGATGCTATAGAAATATAATTTCACAAAAGTGTTTGTAGAACTAACATTTTGAAAAAATTTTTCAATAGAGAAAAATGTTGTTAAAATTTTATTTCTATAGGAAAATTTCTCAAAAATACTGGCGGAAATTTTGTTAAAAAATTATTTCTGTAAGTAATTATATCAAATTTTTATTTGTATAGGTATTTATTCAAAAGTACACATCTATAGGATATTTTATCAAAATTTAATTTTTATAGGAATTTGAACAAAATTTTATTTCAATCAAAAATTTTGTATAAATTTTACCCCTATAGCGAATTTTATTTGCATTGAATTATTTATGAAAACTTTATTTGTGTAGGAAATTTTATGAGAATTTTATTTTTATAAAATTTTTTTCAAAATGTTATTTTTTCAATTTTGTTAAAATTGAGTTTCTATAGGAAATTTTGTGAACATTTCTATTGAAAATTTTCTCAAAATTTAATTTCCATGAACAATTTAAAAAATTTTCATTTTTACAAAATTCTTTCAAAATTTCACTTCTATAAGAAATTTTTATTATTTTTTTTTTTCAAAATATCGTTTCTAGAGGAAATTTTATAATTTAATTCCATGTCTATTAGGTTAGGTGGCAGCCCGATGTATCAGGCTCACTTAGACTATTCAGTCCATTGTGATACCACATTGGTGATCTTCTCTCTTATCACTGAGTGCTGCCCGATTCCATGTTAAACTCAATGACAAGGGACCTCCTTTTTATAGCCGAGTCCGAACGGCGTTCCACATTGCAGTGAAACCACTTAGAGAAGCTTTGAAACCCTCAGAAATGTCACCAGCATTACTGAGCTGGGATAAATCACCGCTGAAAACTTTTTGGTGTTCGGTCGTAGCAGGAATCGAACCCATGACCTTGTGTATGCAAGGCGGGCATGCTAACCATTGCACCATGGTGGCTCCATTGCTTCATGTCTATTGGAAATTTTCTCAAAATTTAATTTCTATAGAAAATTGTGTCAACATTTTATTTCTTTAGGAAATTTTGTCAAAATTTTATTTCTTTAGAAAATTTTATCAAAATATTATTTTTAATCAAATTTTAGATTTTTTTTTAGTTTTAAATGTAATGACGTGAAATGCTTAACACAACGGCAAATGTATAGGAATATATGATAATTTCAAATCTTATTTACTTACCATGAGCTCTAGATTTTGCTGCCACTGTCTCTCTGGACTCCAGTGCTGGAGCTTTATCAGGATGATCCGATATTACTCTGGCCTCACGACTTTGAAAATATAGCGATGATATTTTTGCCACACACTATAAAAAAGAAAAAATCGATTTTTTATGCCCACCAGAGCATTGAATTACTTTCATACAAACCTTAAGTTTCATGTCACCATTTTTGAAATGATAAGCTCTTACTTTAAATTCCAATCCGAGAGTGGCTTGTTCGAGATATTCATTACCTATCACTCTATTGTTATAGTATTTCAGGTATGAACGACTGGCCGGTTCACCGTTTATTAGCCAACTTAGGTGACACACCGGTTTGGAGGCAGATGATGTGCAATTTACACGAACTGTATCGCCAATTTGATATCGAGTTTGACCGCCAGTAATGCGAGGACCTCGACTGGGAGTCACTGTAAAGAAGAAAATTGAAAAAGGTTCGATTAGAGAAATATTTTTGTAGTTTACATATTTTACTAATTGAGACGTTTAGTAAATTTGGGATCGTTGTAATTATTACGATTTTTTTGAGATTAACATAAAAATACCAGTTTGAAGTCTCTACGATCGAATGAGGATTGGCTTATATGGTGGAAGTCATTTTATCGGGAATTAGAGGATTTTCTTGCTTTTAGGTTGAAAACAAAGTTAGATCTTATGACGGTTATGTACTCTACATATGACTCATCAATTTGGAGATGAAAAATACATCCTATTCCAAAATGTAATTCTGTCTTCAAATAATCTATTCCTAGATCATTGTCCATTATTGCCTGTTTAAAAATTTTGAACTATTTCTTACCATATAACTGAAATAACTTAGGTTAGAGAGCTCCCTCCTCTTACCATCTGAATGGACAAACGATTCTGGTGATTGGCAGCAGGATCTCTTCTGTGTCCTCAGTTTATCTTTTGCCTCTGGGTGAAACTATCTTTTGCAAATGTCCTTTCTATCTTGTAAATGTATTTTAAAGAATTCCAGTAAATCATACAAAGACATTCTTTTGAGTAAATTTTACTCCTGGTGACTACTGAAAATATGCTGCTTCATTATCCCTACTATGGGTAAAATAAGACAGAAATTGACCTTTTAAGTCCAGACTCCTTCAAATGGCAAGATGACATTCTTTTGACATCGATTTCTGTCTTTCGATGTAAAACGTCTTGGGGGCAATGTTGAAAAGATTACTCTCTCTTCTGGCTTTGAAGTGAATACTTTAATGAAGTCAACAAGTTGTAACAAATTCCATCAAGTTTTGTATTTTTGGTTTTTTTTGCCAACCGTAAACTTCCTTCCTCACTTGGTGAAATGTCTCACCGTAATAACATATTTGTCTTTCCTTTGACGTCCTCATTGTACGTCCTCCTCTAGTTGTGAGGAGTTTCCTTTATCAACGTTATGATGATGACGATGAGGACGATGATGATGGCAGCAATCCTTGCCTGAGGCTTTCAACATTTTCTACCCAATTTTGGTATTATTTGTGGCCTGTACTGGTTGCCGGATTTTAAGTCTTTTTGTGTTGATATTTTGCTGTTGCTGTTGTTGTCATTATTCACCCAAACGAATGTCTCAATTTTTATTTGGATATTATGCAAATTTTTCTCATTCATACCTTAAAGTGTTTTGCGGCAATAACTTCAAGACCCAGAGAGAAGAGAGAGAGAGAAAGCAAACGAAGAACTTATACCGTAGGAGTAGGACAAGATATTTTGACATAAATATGTAAATCACTTTTCCAACAAATATGGAACAGAAATCAAGTGGTTTCCTACCGAATCATTATCGTTTTACGCCACTTCACAATGTATGAAATGTTGTCCGCGTTTTTGGATTCCTTAAGGTAGCATTGGCTGCATTATTAGAAATATGTAATGTCGACGGACTATCGGAATGTTGGGCATAAAAATCTGGAATAATTTTTCTTTTGCGGTTGTCCATATTCTACCCCACGGGTGTTTTATGTTTTCAAATATTTTTAACAAAAAAATGAAAAAAAAACAAAGAAATGATAAAGATATAAAAATTGGTGTTTTTATTGACAATGGAATCATTTCTAGTAGCTGAATGATTGTTAGACAAAAAAAACTTGTTATAAATGAACTGTTTTTTTGAAAGTTATTATCATAGCCTATTTTTAGGAGACATCAATAAAAAAATATGAAGTATACTTTCCAACGCTGTATTTAGTATTAAGTGTATTGTATCATATTGTTAACAAGTAGCCATCAGTGAAATACAAAATTTCATTTCTATAGGAACCCAGCAAAAAAATTTGGAAGTTCTTCCAAAGGCACAACTTTAAAAGCACTTCCAGAGGATGCACTCCCATTGATGTTCTTTATTTTAACTACCCAGGAAGTTCTTTTAATTCAATTCTTTATAACTTGATTTGTTCATACTTTTAATGGGTATTTTTAACTTTTTTTGTTTCAAATAGGTTAAAAACAGAGTAAGAATTCATAAAATGGTACAAATCATTTAAATTTTGTCGAAAAAAATGCTAAATTCAATCTGAAAAATTGTGAATTTTTGAAAATATTTGAGGTCAAACGTTTCCAACAAGCGTTAGAATCCATTAACAATTATAAAAAATTATAAAATATATTTATTTGACAAAATATAACAGAATTTTTATACCCTCCATCATAGGATGGGGGTATATTAACTTTGTCATTCCGTTTGTAACACATCGAAATATTGCTCTAAGACCCCATAAAGTATATATATTCTGGGTCGTGGTGAAATTCTGAGTCGATCTAAGCATGTCCGTCCGTCCGTCCGTCCGTCTGTTGAAATCACGCTTACTTCCGAACGAAGCAAGCTATCGACTTGAAACTTGGCACAAGTAGTTGTTATCGATGTAGGTCGGTTGGTATTGAAAATGGGCCATATCGGTCCACTTTTACGTATAGCCCCCATATAAAGGGACCCTCAGATTTGGCTTGTGGAGCCTCTAAAAGAAGCATATTTCATCCGATCCGGCTGAAATTTGGTATATGGTGTTGGTATATGGTCTCTAACAACCATGCAAAAATTGGTCCACATCGGTCCATAATTATATATAGCCCCCATATAAACCGATCCCCAGATTTGGCTTGTGGAGCCTCTAACAGAAGCCTATTTCATCCGATCCGGCTGAAATTTGGTATATGGTGTTGGTATATGGTCTCTAAAAACCATGCAAAAATTGGTTCACATCGGTCCATAATTATATATAGCCCCCATATAAACCGATCCCCAGATTTGGCTTGCGGAGCCTCAAAGAGAAGCAAATTTCATCCGATCCGGCTGAAATTTGGTACATGATGTTGGTATATGGTCTCTAACAACCGTGCAAAAATTGGTTCCCATCGGTCCATAATTATATATAGCCCCCATATAAACCGATCCCCAGATTTTGGCTTGCGGAGCCTCAAAGAGAAGCAAATTTCATCCGATCCGGCTGAAATTTGGTACATGATGTTGGTATATGGTCTCTAACAACCGTGCAAAAATTGGTCCACATCGGTCCATAATTATATATAGCGCCCATATAAACCGATCCCCAGATTTGGGTTGCGGAGCCTCAAAGAGAAGCAAATTTTATCCGATCCGCCTGAAATTTGGTACATGATATTGGTATATGGTCTCTAACAACCGTGCAAAAAATGGTCCACATCGGTTCATAATTATATATAGCCCCCATATAAACCGATCCCCAGATTTGGCTTTCGAAGTCTCCAAGAGAAACAAATTTCATCCAATCCGGTTGTAATTTGGAACGTAGTCGATATCGGTCCATAAATATATATAGCCCCCATACAAAATGTTCTCCAGATTTGACCTCCGGAGCCTCTTGGAGGAGCAAAATTCATCCGATTCGGTTCAAAGTAGGAACGTGGAGTTAGTATATGGTCGCTAACAACCATACCAAAATTGGTCCAATCACACAAAAATTGGTCCATATCGGTTCATAATCATGGTTGCCACTAGAGCCAAAAATAATCTATCAAATTTTATTTCTATAGAAAATGTTGTCAAAATTTTATTTCTAGAGAAAATTTTGTTAAAATTTTATTCGGTTCATAATAAAATTTTCATCATTGTCAATATTTTATTTCTATAGAAAATTTTGTCAAAATTTTATTGCTATAGAAAATTTTGTTCAAATTTTATTCGGTTCATAATCATAGTTGCCACTCAAGCCAAAAATAATCGACCAAGATTTTATTTCCATAGAAAATTTTGTCAAAAGTTTATTCCTATAGAAAATTTTGTTAAAATTTTATTTCTGTAGAAATTTTTGTCAAAATTTTCTTTCTATAGAAAATGTTGTCAAAATTTTTATTTCTATAGAAAATTTTGTGAAAATTTTATTTCCATAGAAAATTGTTTAATATTTTCTTTCTGTAGAAAATTTTGTCAACATTTTATGTCTTCTTTGCCAAACTGAATTATATACGTATTGGATCGATCTTTTTTGATTTAATATATACCACGTATGGACATACAATTTAGAAGATGGTGTTAGGAGGTTTTAAGATACCTTGCCATCGGCAAGCGTTACCGCAACTTAAGTAATTCGATTATGGATGGCAGTGTTTAGAAGAAGTTTCTACGCAATCCATGATGGAGGGTACATAAGCTTCTGCCTGGCCGAACTTACGGCCGAATATACTTGTTTAATTTACATCCAAAACACTGAATTCGGATTACACCTAAAGAAGTGATGCAAATTCAGTGCAACGGCTGTTGAAATGGAGGACTTCCGTCCTATGACAAGCCCATGTTAAATTCATCGCTTCTGCGTCAATTATGCACCACTTCCGGATCCAAAAAGAACATTTTCATTACTTTTTTGGCGACGCTTTTTTTGCTGGGAATATTTTTGTAATTTCATTTCTATATGAAATTTTCATAAATTTCCATTTCTATGAGAAATTTTTAACAAAATTCCGTTTCTATAGGAAATTTTGTCAAACTATAATTTCTATAAGAATTTTAGTCAACATTTCAATTCTATAGGGATTTTTCAACATTTTATTTCTATAGGAAATTTTGTCAACATTTTATTTCTATAGGAATTTTGTCAACATTTCAAACTGTAAGGGCCGATGTTGAATGTCAACCACACCTAAACGCCAAGTTTTTTTCGAATTTTATTTGACATTTCTCTATTTCAGACTTACTCAATTTGAACCATGGAGAGATACACTATCCAACAACGTGTTAAAGTTATCCAGACTTATTATGATGTGGATGATCAATTCTCGAAGAAAATCATCTTCAGTGATTAGGCACATTTTCACTTCAGTGGATTCGTCAATAAAGAGAATTGCCGCATTTGGGCGAATGAGAATCCAAGAGTGATTGTCGAAAAACCAATGCACCCACAAAGAGTGACTATTTGGTGCGGTTTATGGGCTGGCGGCATCATCGGGCCGTATTTTTCCAAAATGAGGCCGGTCATGCAGTTACTGTGAATGGTGTTCGCTATCGTGAGATGAAAACGAACTTTTTATGACCCGAATTGGAAGATATGGATGTGGACGATATGTGGTTTCAGCAGGACTGTTCCACTTGCCACACAGCTAATGAAACAATGGCTCTTTTGAGCAACAAATTCAATGGCCGTGTTATCTCACGTAATGGCGATATCAATTGTCCGCCAAGATCATGTGATTTGACACCGTTGGACTTTTTTCTTTGGGGTTATTCGAAAGAAAAGGTGTACGTCGATAAGGCAGCAATAATTCAAGAGCTATAGGATGAGATAATTCGGCACATATACGGCATAGAACCTCCATTATGCCTCAGCGTCATCGAAAATTTGGACCTTCGGATGGAGGTGTGCCACCGAGGTCGCGGCGCCCATTTGGCCGATATTTTGTTCCATACATAATTGAGTAATACCAATATATCATAATAAAATAAAATTACAATAATTACAATAATTTCCCTTGAAATTTTAACCACCCTTTATTTTCTCAAAATTTTGGAATTTTTTTCAAAATTTCATTTCTATAAGAAATTTTGTCAAAATGTCATTTCTATAGGAAATTTTGTCAAAATGTCCTCCTATAGGAAACTTTGTCATTTTTTCAATTCCATAGGAAAAAATTTCATGTATCCCGCGTGGTGCAATGGCTAGCATGTCCACTTTGCATACACAAGGTCGTGGGTCCCTTGTCATTGAGCTTAACATGGAATCGGGCAGCACTCAGTGATAAGAGAGATGTTCACCAATGTGAATAGTCTAAGTGAGCCCGATACATCGGGCTGCCACCTAACTTCACCTGTATACAGGAAATTTTGTCAAAGTTTTAATTCCATAGGAAACTTTATTAAAATTTCAATTCTATAAGAAATATTGTCGTAATTTCAGTTCTATAGACAATTTTTTAAATGTTTCAGTTTTATATATATTCTTTTTTTAAATTATAATTTATTTTTTAATTATAATTTATAACATACATTTAAAAGTTTATTTCTATAGGAAATTTTGTCAAAATTGCATTTCTATAGTAAATTTTATCAAAATTTTATTTTTATGGGATTTTTTCTAAGAGTTTCAATTTTATAGAAAATTTAGTTATAATTCCAACTACACCTTTGCAATAGAATAATGACTTATCAACATAGTCTAATAATTGAGATCAGTAGATCGTCCAATAAAGGGAACTGATGAGGACATGGAAATCCGAAACAGATGTCTTCCCAACCGTTTTGGACAACATTTTTACGTTTCCATACACCATAAAAATAACCGGTAATGATAGGCTAATAAATAATGCCATTATACCATTACATGTACTACGGTACACTATGTGTACTTCGTACAGACAATCAGTCTAAATTCGCATTATAGATGATATATGCATTTAAAAACAAAACGACTGAACGAAAACAACAAAAACAATAATTAAATTTCTATATAAATTTTTTAAAAATTTCAATTCTATAGGAAATTCTGTTAACGTTTCATTTCAATAGGAATTTTGGTTAAAGATTTCATTTCTACAGAAAAGTTTTGAAAATTTCATTTCTATAGGAAAGTTTTTAAAAATTGCATTTTTATAGAAAATTTTCCCAACATTTAATTTCTTTAGGAAATTTTCCCAAAATTTGATTTCTCTAGGAAATTTTCCCAAAATTTATTTTCTATGGGAAATTTTTATCAAAACTTTATTTCTGATGGTGGTGGTTTCCTTTATCATAGGATTTTTGTTAAATTTCATTTCAATCGATTTGTTTTTATACACTCCCCCATAGGATGGGGGGTATATTAACTTTGTCAGTCCGTTTGTAACACATCGAAATATTGCTCTAAGACCCCATAAAGTATATATATTCTGGGTCGTGGTGAAATTCTGAATCGATCTAGGCATGTCCGTCCGTTCGTCTGTTGAAATCACGCTAACTTCCGAACGAAACAATCTATCGATTTGAAACTTGGCACAAACTGGGCCATATCGGACCACTTTTACGTATATCCCCCATATAAACGAACCCTCAGATTTGGCTTGCGAAGGCTCTTAGAGGAGCAAAATTCATTCGATTCGGCTGAAATTTGGTATTTGGTCTCTAACAACCACGAACAATTTGGTTCACATCGGTCCATAATTATATATAGCCCCCATATAAACCGATCGCTAGATATGAACTCCGAAGCCCCTTGGAAAAGCAAAATTCACCCGATCCGGTAGAAATTTGGTACGTGGTGTTAGTATATGGAATCTGACAACCATACAAAAATTGGTAAATACCGGTCTGAATTATATATAACCCCCATTTAAGCCGATCGCCAGATTTGACCTCCGGAGCTCTTGGAGGAGCAAAATTCATCCGATCCGGTTGAAATTTGGTACGTGGTAAAATTTGGTACATTGCGCCAGTATATGGCCGCTAACAACCATGCCAAAATTGGTCCATATCGGTCTATAGTTATGTATAGCCGATCCCCAAAAATAATTTACCAAATTTTTATTTCTATAGAAAATTTTGTCAAAATTTTGTTACAGTAGAAAATGTCGTCAAAATTTTGTCAACATTTTATTTTTATAGAAAAAAAATTTATTTCTATAGAAAATGTCAAAATTTTATTACTATACAAAATTATGTCAAGATTTTATTTTTAAAGAAAATTTTGTCAAATGTTTATTTCTATAGAAAATTTTGTCAAAATTTTATTACTATACAAAATTTTGTCAAGATTTTATTTCTATAGACAATTTTTGTCAAAATTTTATTTCGATAGAAAATTTTGTTAAAATTTTACTATACAAAAATTTGTCAAGATTTTATTTCTATAGAAACTTTTTGTCAAAATTTTATTGCTTTAGAAAATGTTTTCAAAATTTTATTGCTTTAGAAATTCTTTTCAAAATTTTACTGCTTTAGAAAATTTTTTAAAAATTTTATTTCTATATAAAATTTTGTCAAATTTTGTCGAACTGAATTATATACGTCTTTAATCGGCTTTTTATTGTTTAATATATATCCCGTATAGACTAACTTACAATTGAGAAGACGGTGTTAAGACGTTTTAAGAAGATACCTTGCCATCGGCAACCCAAGTAATTCGATTGTGGATGACAGTCTTTGGTACAAATTTCTATGCAATCCATGGTGGAGGGTACATAAGATTCGGCCTGGCCGAACTTACGACCGTATATACTTTTTTAAATTTCATTTCAATAGGATTTTTATTTTTAATTTCATTTCTTCAGGGAATTTTTATAAATTTCGTTTCTTTAGAAAATTTTTAAAAATTTCTTTTCTTTAGAATTTTTTTTAGAAATTTCATTTATATTTTTTTAGAATTTGTTTTTAAATTTTTATTTTTAGAAATTTAATTTATATAGGAAATTTTGTCAAAATTTCGTTTTATAGGGAAATTTTTAAAAATTTCATTTATATAGGATTTTTTTTTATTAGTTTCTACTTATTTTTTTTTAATTTCATTTCTATACTATGTTTTAAAAAAATGTATTCTTTAGGAGTTTTTTAATTTAATTTTTATAAGAACCCAGCAAAAAAAAAAAAAAATTGGAAGTTGTCCCCATCTAGAATGTACATTAGAAGTAACTTCCAAAATTTGTTGCTGAAATAGTTATTATCTAATTGTCAATAATATTATTACAGTATATTTACGTTGAAAGTTATCATAAAATTTGCAGAAGATTAGGATTAACCGTTGTCATTATACACTGCTAAGACAATATTTGTGGCTGCCTTAATTAACGTAATTTTGGCAAAATAATAAATGGCCACCATGACGTTTGAGAATAATTTCATCATAATATTGTTGTTATCTTTTCCAGAAATGCCGTCTTGTTATAACATCTATAATTCTATAGAACATTTGTATGAGCTTTTGTTAAAGAACTGCTCTTTCTAACGGCGCTTATGAGATGAACTGGTTGTCAGCCGACCCTTTTTGAAAAGTGCCACGTGTGGTCCGACTCTCAAAAATGAGTTTTCCAGCTCTGTTTTTAAGCAACTTACGAAAGTTGATTGTAAAACTCGGAAGTGTTTCTCTCTATAGGTATTCTTAAAATTTCCTCCTTATTGCACCTCTGCCATATGCTATAAAGATATACAAGAAAACTCTTTGCATACTTTTAGGCTGCATGTTAGATTTTTATCAATTACACTTTACCTTTACTACTACCCTAACTACTTCACATAGCTGAATTGATGCCAACAAACAGCATATGCATAGTCAATTTTATTTCATGCTGCATTCATTTAATTTTAATGAGTTTTGCAAATAGTAAAAGAAATATATTTTTAATATGTTTGTTCTTCATAGCCTACACTATGGATAAAAAGGCATATAATGGAAATAGAGAAAAACGAAACGAGCAAATATTTAAAGGAGCAAGCCTTCATAAAAGTTTATGTTTTTCTATGCCTATATTCCATAGATAAATAGAAGCTTATTATGATGGGAAAGTAGGAATAGAAAAATAACAACTTTTTGCATGCCTAACATTATGCTTTAAATTATATGTTATTAAAAGCGCATTAATATATGCTTTCAAAATATTTGATTGCCTTTTAGAGTCATATATTAAATTGGCTATTCACAACCTTTTCTCAACAGTTCTCCTCTGTGTGTTGGTATCTGGCTGCTGGCTTCCAGCTCGTTTCGTTCTATACAAAAAGTCACTTACAAGAAATTTTCTCATTTTTCCAACTTTTCATTGGATGACCAAAAGTTGTTGTGATTTATTTGTGCTTTTGAACATTTTCCCCATTTTCTTTAAAACTTGGTCAAATATCCAAAGGACTTTATGTGTGTGAGTTCGGGGTACATGTGTTGGTGTTTAGCTGTTTGGGTGTGTGTGTGTGTGTACGCTTGGGCAACGTAATTGGTATAGGTTACAAATAACCAAAGGTACGTTATAAGTTAATATCACATTCCCCCGTTTGCATTTTCTTTCAATAGCCTTGTACTACTATGTATGGGGATACATGGATGGGGCATGATTCTCAGGAGCTTTGGTGAGGCATTAAAGTTTGGGGTTTTTTTGTGAAAACTTTTTAAACATTTCGTTTTCATCGCAATTCAGGCGCAATGAAGCGAGATCTAAAAAGGCCATTAGTTTAATGTATTTATGGTGAATATGTTTTTTTGTTGTTTTTATGTGCTTTTTTTGCCTTTGTATGACCTAAATTAATTCGATTCTGTGTTTTTTCTTCTTTTTTCGTATTTTTTTTTTTAATGCAAGTCGATAATTGATATTAAAGATATATTGTTAATATGGTTGATTGAAGGCATACGTATATATAATATCTCTATAGAACGGAGATATAGCATGATTTTATATATTAGGATAATTAGTTTATGTGGAGATTGTTTTAATTTGAACAACAAAGGACACGTAGAGTGTTTAGTATGGGTTTTGACAATGTCGGTGTAATTTATCTTAATGGCATTTTCTGAGTAGATCAAATTAAATAGCTTAAGTGGTGTCACTATGAGGACAATGTTTACAAGGTAGATAACAAGAAGTGTTAATTTGTGTGTGTGTGAGAAAATATTTTTTTATTTTTTATATCGATTTTGGGTCGTGGTGAAATTCTGAGTCGATATCCGTCCGTCTGTTGAAATCACGCTAACTTCAGAATCGACTATCATCGACTATCGACTTCAAACTTAGTATAAGTAGTTGTTATTGATGTAGGTCAGATGGTATTGCAAATGGGCCATATTGGACCACTTTTACATATAGCCCCCATATAAACCGATGCACAGTGGTTCCAAATCGCTTTTTTTGGGAAATAATTCTGCAACTTTTGAACGGATACACACAAAGAAAATTTCATTAAAATTGAGCCAACGAAAATTTTACATTGATATAACGAAACGTTTTCAATAATACAATGAAAATATTCGTTAATAGTACGAAACGTTACGTTAATTAACAGAAAATTCGTTATAATAACGAAAATTTTCGTTGTAT
Organism: Haematobia irritans; assembly: GCF_050003625.1. Lineage (NCBI taxonomy): Eukaryota > Metazoa > Arthropoda > Insecta > Diptera > Muscidae > Haematobia > Haematobia irritans. The sequence goes on from NC_134398.1 coordinate 196,392,940, forward strand.
TAACGAATTTGTTTCATTCGCTCACTTTTAATGACACATTTCGTTAATATAACAAAACTTTTTCTACCAGTGTAAAGATATCAGCATCTGTATGTGAAAGCTGAATTGTTTTCCTCTAAGTTTGCAAATTTGTGGGTCCCTAGTTGGTCCACGGGCTGACCTGTAGGCGTTGAAAGTTGGTCACCTCGGGGGTATGAAATTTTATTTTAGCTGTCAACTCTGCAATTTTGAACCGACTTCGATGATTTTTTGCTGGGTAGACCTTGTAATGCTCTACAAAAAAGTACGCGTAAGTGAGCAATTATCTTTTACTGTTCGCAAGATATAGGTCCCACAATTTGTTTTGCAAAATTTGGGTCAGTATTTTGAACCTAGGAGTTCCGGTTTTTCTTCTTAACTGCATTCCCCACAAAATTTTACGAATTACAATTATTTCCAAAAAAAAAAAGCGATTTGCACCCAAATAAAGTGAACCCACCGTGGAAGAAAATGTAGGTTTATTTTAGAAAATTTTAACTAAAATAGTTTTCTAATTGCAACATGTTATAAATAAGTTAATACTTTTTGTCAAACTGAAGATTTTTTTTAAATTAATTTTTTTCTGTTGTTTAAGTAAATTTCATATGTTGAAAAAATTTAATTTAGAAATTGTTAAAATGTCTTTAGCGCTTAGGGGATGTCTTTAGATCCCCAGATTCGACCTCTGAAGCCTCATGGAAGAACAAATTTCTTGGAGGAGCAAATTTCGTCCGATTCGGCTAACAACCATGCATAGCTATGGACCGATATGGGCCACGTTTGGCATGGTTGTTAGCGATTTTTTAGCGAAATTTTCTCCTCCAAGAAATTTGTTCTTCCATGAGGCTCCAGAGGTCAAATCGGGGATCGGTTTATATAGTCCCCAAATCAACCCATCCCCAGATTTTACTTCTTTCTGGATAAGCAAATTTCATTTGATCTTGCTAAAATTTGGTACTAATCACACTAAAATTGGGCCATATTGCCACATATATACCCACCCCCATATTTCACTTCTGCCTAACTTTTACCGCGCAAAAATTCCTACATATAGGTATTTAATTTGCTTTTTTGTCTAATAAATACTCGTATGGACTACCATCCAATTTAGAAGACGATGTTAAGGAATTTTAAGATACCTGGCCATCGGCAAGTATTACTACAACCCAGAGAACTAAATCTAGAGATTAGTAAGATAGTAGACGAGCACAAGAGGAACACTTGGTTAGAGCACCTGAAGCAATGTAACTTAGGCACAGGGACTGGTAAATTGTGGTCAACAGTGAGAGCCTCTCGAACCCCGCTACAAGGGATGATGGGATTTCAGTCTCCTTTGGCGACGTGACTGTGAGGGGGACTTAACCAACCCAAGCCGTGTCATAGGACGGTCCTCGTGGTGCTTGACCTATCGAAAGTGTTCGATACGGTCAACCATGCCACATTATTCAAGGACATCGAGAACACGTCCCTACCGGCAGGGGCGAAGCGTTGGCTTCTGAATTATATGTGTGGACGCCAGTCGTACGTGGAATTCAGGGACAAGAAGTCAAAACCCCGTAGAGTTAAAGAGGGAGTTTCCCAGGGCGGGGTAATATCTCCGGCACTGTTTAACCTCTACCTGTCCTCGATTCACCCCCTCCTGACGGCGTCGAGATTGTGTCTTGCACAATCATGGCATACGGGCCCATTGTTGATGACATTTGCGATCGATTAAATATCTACCTCGCTGATCTTACCAGTTATTTCACTGCAAGAAATTTGAGGATATCTTCCACCAAATCCTCAGCCACACTTTTCACTACATGGACGGCGGAAGTACGCAGGCAGTTGAATGTCAGAGTCGATGGCGAAACAATTCCGACAACAAATTACCCCAAGATTCTCGGGGTCACATTCGACAGCCTTTATAAGTCGTCCGCCCATGCTACTGCAATTTGTGATAAGCTCCGCGGTAGAAACAAGGTCCTCAAGTCGCTTGCCGGCAGCACTTGGGGTGCGGAAAAAGAAACCTTGTTAACTACATATAAAGCAATTGGCCGGTCAGTGGTAAACTATTCAGCGCCAGTGTGGACACCTCAAACGAGCGATACGCAGTGGAATAACATACAGACCTGTCAGAACGCTGCCCTCAGAACCGCAACAGGATGTCTCCGCAGTACACCCCTGGATCACCTTTATGCGGAGACCAAGATCATCCCAGTGCGTCGACACAACTACATGTTGTCAAAGCAGTACCTCTTGGGTTGCCATCGAAGTTGTCATCCGAATCACCATCTTGTGGATAGACAACCTCCACCCAGGAATGTAAGGGTTGATCTTCACCTTCTAGAGCCAGAGATCCAGCGTTACAAAAGAGAGCCTCTAGATCAGGCAGCATACCAGACAGGTCTGAACAGGATTCATGAGGATACTGTAGCTGAAGCGGTGAGAAGCTACAAGGTTAATCCTGTTCTCGGAGTCCGACCGCCGCCCATTGCACCGGAGGAGAGAGACCTCCCACGGCAGAAAAAGGTAGTTTTGGCCCAACTAAGATCAGGCAAGTGCAGCCGCCTCAATTCATACTTATCAGTGACTGATAGCAGCGTAGCTGACGTGTGTCCCATATGTAATCAAGGGCCACATGACACTCGTCACCTTTTTGCTTGCCCAGCTAAGCCTACCCGTCTCACTACCAGATCACTCTGGACACACCCCATCCTTGTCGCAGAGTTCCTTGATCTGGCTACCAGCTGAACTACACAAGCATAGAACAAAATGGATTAAACTACATTAAAAACTGTTACAACAACAACAACTACAACCCAAGTAATTCGATTGTGGATGACAGTCTTTAGTAGAAGTTTTTACGCAATCCATGATGGAGGGTACATAAGATTCGGCCTAGCGGAACATATATACTGTGTAGCATTTTGCTCCGTCCCAGGGCATCAGTCTAGAGATTTTGTACTAGTCTAAATAATTTTGTCCAAATCGTATATGGGAACATAAAACTGTATATATGGCACCCAACAAATATAGGATTTGATATGGCATTGTAATGTCGATCTACAGAGTGGTGCAGGATATAATTTAGTCGGACCCTTCCCACTTTAGATTTTCTTATTTGTTTTTGTTTGGATTTTGACATTTCCTAAATGTTAAAAATAGCCATAGAAACCGAAGTTAGTAAGTTTGTCTAGCCTTCTTTGCAATATATATATATGTTCAAATTTATTAAGAAGATTTCAACAACAATTTACCTCAACTAATTAAAAGCCTTAACTGCGTTCATATTCTAATAATGATCTCTTAGACTACACCATCACTTGTGAGAAATACTGATAAACCGATGAGTGCGTTCATTCTTAAAATCATTAACAAATTTTCAACATATTTTTGTATAATTAACCTAATGACACTTAGGGAAAAATTATTATAAGGTTTCATAAATTATTTTCAATGAATTACCTGTACAAAAATGTAATAAAGTGGCCACATATGCAATTCAGTAGACACACACATACACCCACTCATCCTAATGTAAATGAAAATATAAGTGAATTATGTTACATATGAAACATAATTTAAGGCACTTCTCTTCAGGCTTAATAAAATATGACCACATATATGCAAATATGCATATGTTCAAGTCATTAAAATTAATAACACCGAATGCTAGAGTCAACTCAACTCAACTTGACTCTTCGTTATTTGTTGGTGTTAGGAGATTGAGAGAGAGCGGGAGTGAGTGAAAGAGCGATGATATGAGGGGTGATATTGAAATGATGTCTCAGTTGTCTATTTGAGGATTTTACGGGTAAACGTGACATAATTTAGCTAATTACAATGTTGTTCAACGAATGGAGCATATTTAATGGCCATGCAGACATTTTTCAATTATTCCCAAATGTCTAAATGTGTATTTGGGTTAAAGTAAATTAATGGTCTGTGTTGTTGGAAAATTATGTTGATGTTAATAGAATTTAAAAAACTTTTTTTTTTGGTTTTGGTTTTAATGTAAACACAGGAATCGTTCAACAGAGTGGTGGCATTGAATTTCTCTGTTTGTGAATAAAATAAATTAAAAGCAAGTATACATATATGGTCGAAAGTTCGGTCAGGTCGAATCTTATGTACCCTCCGCCATGGATTGTGAGAGAGTGTTATACATAATCAAATTACTTAGATTATGAAATTTCTCACCAAATTCCCAAGTCCCTAACTCAAAAATTTCGTTTGGGGTAAAATCCTTAATACTGGCAACAATTTGTTTGTTTAAGAAGCGTTTCTATATGAGTATTTGTAACTTTGGTTTGAAGCTTTTTTTGCTTTGAAATTAAGAGAACATTTTTTACTTTGAAGCTTCTGTTATAATTTGGATCTTTAAACTGGAATTTGTTTGTACGTGAGTGGCTTATTATACCCTCCACCACAGGATGGGGGATATATTAACTCTGTCATTCCGTTTGTACCACATCGAAATATTGATCTAAGACCCCATATTGTATATAAAAGGTGATACGATCAAAATTTGGTCAAGGGAAAACGCGTGTAAATCGGTGAAATCGTTTATTTAAAAAATCAAATTAAATTTCTTTTTCAAGTTCAATTAGTATACAATTTAGGAAAAATATTTAGTTAGGCTTTCGCTTTTCCAAATCCGAATTGCCGGGCCTCACGCTTGACACCTGCCATCAGATTTTGTACAGCGACCTTGTCCACCTTCTTCGCCGCAGAAAGCCAGTTTGCCTTGAACTGCTGCTCGTCCTTAGCAGTTTTTTTGGCCTTCTTTAGGTTCAGCTTGACAATAGCCCAGTATTTCTCAATTGGGCGGAACTCTGGCGTGTTGGGAGGGTTCTTGTCCTTGGGAACCACCTGCACTTTGTTGGCGGCGTACCACTCCATGGCCTTTTTACCGTAATGGCAAGATGCCAAATCCGGCCAAAACAGTACGGAACAACCGTGTTTCTTCAGGAAAGGCAGTAGACGTTTATTCAAACACACGTAAATTTCTTGGTTGACAGTCCCGGAAGCTATGAAAATGCTCCTTTTCAAGCCACAGGTACAGATGGCTTGCCAAACCAGATATTTCTTTGCGAACTTTGACAGTTTTATGTGCTTGAAAATATCTGCTACCTTTCCCCTTCCTTTTGCCGAATAAAACTCCTGTCCCGGAAGCTGCTTGTAGTCGGCTTTGACGTAGGTTTCGTCGTCCATTACCACTCAGTCAAACTTCGTCAGCATCGTCGTGTACAGCCTCCGGGATCGCGCTTTGGCCGTCGTATTTTGTTTATCATCGCGATTTGGAGTCACTACCTTCTTGTAAGTCGATAGTCCGGCTCGTTTTTTGGCTCGATGCTCGGTTGTAGACGATACACCCAGCTTATTTGCGGCATCTTGGAGAGAGAGGTTATGGTTTCGCTTGAAACTTCCGGCAACTCTCTTTGTCGTCTCAGCGGCTTCCGGTTTTCGATTTCCCCCCGATCCAGACTTCCTGGCTGTCGACAAACGTTCCCCAAACACTTTAATTACATTTTTAATGGTAGATTTGGCAACTTTTAGCGATTTTGCCAGCTTTGCGTGCGAGTAGCTCGGATTTTCGCGATGCGCGAGCAAAATTTTGATACGCTGCTCTTCTTGCTTGGACGGCATCTTGACAACTGAAGAGTGAATTCCAAAATCAAAATAGGAGCAACATTCTACACACACACACACCTTCAAAATGAGGGGTGTTCAGGTTTATTAAATGCAAAATTGAAAGAAATACGTCAAGTTTATATTGACCAAATTTTGTGGTTCCTTTACTGTGGTACAGATAATAATATACATATATATATATATATATATATATATATATATATATATATATATATATATATATATATATATATATATATATATATATATATATATATATATATATATATATATATATATATATATATATATATATATATATATATATATATATATATATATATATATATATATATATATATTTTATAATTTTGTGAACTTATATCTATCGGAATGATATTCATCGTTTAGTATACAGATCGTCTTTGAATTAAATTCTGAGTGGATTTACCGATGTCCGTCTGCAAAGTACACCTCAAAGTTTTAGTTGGATCGCCCTCATATTAGGCTTAGGGTCTTTCCCCGGGTCAGAGACAATCGCTATTGATTTAGGAGAAAAACTATTTAGATATAGCTGTCATAAATATTTATCACCGATTTGATGGCAATTGACGTGTTTAGGAAACGATCTTCCTCGAATTTCGTATATCTGAATGTTTTGCAATTTCGTGAAAATTTTCGAAATAAGATGGAATATGCAATTTAACTAAAAATCTTAGATATTAAGCAAAAGTGGAAACTATTTTTCACAAATTATGCTTGTTCAAATGTATACAAATTTTTCAATTCAAATTCTTATACCCAGAAATAAATTGTCTTCTCTCCAATATCTCCTCATAAATATTTTAGACATTTTAAACAATTCATATCAATAATTTAAAAATGTTTTTTTTTATCATGAAAGAATTTACAAATTCTTTCCTCGTGGGTTCATTAATTTCAAAAGTTTTGTGTTTTTTTCTATTCTAAGATATCAATTTGCTTCATTTGAAAATTTCATTTACCCCTGGAAAACATTTATGGATATTGATTTCTTTAGAACAATTTATTGGTGTTTTCTTCAAAATTCTTTTCAATTCAATTTGCAAAATCCAATATATATTCATATTTTGTTCTTGTCGTTGTTGTAAATTTATGGCCATATTTAAAAATTCATTGAAAAAGAGTCATGCATATATGCTAGTATGCATTCATGCCATAAGCATAACAATAAATTCTTTAAAAGGTTCGAGCACAAACCAAAACTAAGATTCCAACATATGGAATTTTTATAACTGAAAGAAATAATTTGTATATTCAACTACATACAGAATTTTTATAAGTGAATTTCATTCTTTGTAAATTCTACTTTTTAGAAGATCTGCCAAAGTGTATGGTGTAGCATATTAACAGAATAATAAATTTGCCATTACGTTTTCAATATATAGAAATATGGAATTCTGAGCCAATTTTTATATCGTTCACCATAGGATGGGGGTTTTATTAACTTTGTCATTCCATTTGTAATGCATCGAAATATTTGTCTTAGATACCATAAAGTGTTTATTTTCTGGGTCGTGATAAAATTCTAAGTCAATCTAGCGATGTCCGTCCGTCCGACCGTTGTCCATATGTTGAAATCAACTTCCGCACGAAATAAGCTATCAACTTGAAACATGGCAAAAGTAGTGTTAATGATGTTGATCGGATGGTATTGCAAATAGTCCATTTCGGACCACTTTAAGTATCGCCCCCCATATAAACCAACTCCTAGATTTGGCTTTGAAGAGCATATTTCATCTAATCCGGTTGAAATTTGGTACGCGATGTTAGTACATGGGCTGTAACTCCCATGCAAATTGGTCCATATTTATATAGCCCCCATTATGAGCCGAAACCCCAGATTTTACTTATTGGAGGTTTTTGTGGAAGCAAATTTTATTCGACCCGGTTTAAATGTGTAAAAAACCAATCGCAATAAGAATTGGTCCATATCGGTCCATAATTATACAAAGATCCCATAAAAAACCTATCCCCAGATTTGATTTCTGGAATTTCCAGGAGGGTACGTCATGTCACTATACCCTTTCTACTAATCGCTCGAAAATCCTTTATATATAAACCGATAAAGTGCAGGAGCTCACCGGTGTACAAAAAAAAAAATGAGCCAAGGTGTTGCTTTACTTGCACGAAAGTGGCCAGTTACCGAATTTGGTTTATTACGATAAGAAGCCATGCTGAATACTGTCGGGAAGATGTCCTAACGACAGTTTGAAGTGTTGGGCAAGCTTTTCGCCCGCAGACCATGTACATTCCAACAGGACTAACTACTGTTGCAATCAGGCCCACATCAACCAAGAATGGGTTCACATGAGGTTCCTAGGTTCACATCTACAGTACATTGGCCACTAAAATTTCCGGATCTCAATCATTTTGCTACTCGTGCCACCAATAGTCTACTAAAATTTTATAAAAATTTATCAAAAATCCACAAACTTCAAATAAACATGTTTTGAAGAATTTTATTTCTATAGAAAATGTTGTCAAACTTTATTTCCATAGAAAATTTTCTCAAAATTTTATTTCTATAATTTTTTTTTTAATGTTATTTCTATAGAAAATTTAGTCAAAATTTTATTTCTAAAGAAAATTCTGTCAAAATTTTATTTCTATAGAAAATTTAGTCAAAATTTTATTTCTAAAGAAAATCCTGTCAAAATTTTATTTCATTAGAAAGTTTTATTTAAATACAAAATTTTATTTCACTAGAACATTTTGTCAATATTTTATTTCAATTTTATTTCTATAAAAAATTTTCTCAAAATTTTATTTCTTTAGACAATTTTATCAAAATTTTATTTCTATAGAACATTTAGTCAAATTTTATTTCAATAGAACATTTCGTCAACATTTTATTTCCATAGAAAAACTGGTCGAAATTTTTTTGATATAGAACATTTTGTCAAAATTTTATTTTTAAGAGAATTCTGTCAAAATTTTATTTCTATAGAAATTTTGTCGAAATTTTATTTCTATAGAAAATTTTGCCGAGATTTTATTGATATTGATAATTTTGTCGAAATTTTATTTCTATTGAAAGTTTTGTCAAAATTTAATTTTAAAGAAAATTCTATCAAAATTTTATTTCTATAAAAATTTTCTTTCTTTATAAAAATGTTTCTTTGTATACAAAATTTTCTCAAGATTTTATTTTGTATAGACAATTTTGTAGAAATTGTATTTCGAAAGAAACTTCTGTCAAAATTTTATTTCTATAGAAAATTTTGTCACAAATGTATTTCTTTAGAAAAAATTCTGAAGTTTTTATTGCTATAGAGAATTTAGTCAAAATTTTATTTCTATAGAAAATTTTCTCAAAATTTTATATCATAAGAAAATTTAGTCCAAATTTAATTTCCTTAGAAAATTTTCTCAAAAGTAAATTTCTTTAGAAAGTTTCGTTAAAATTTTATTTCTATAGAAAAAGATTTTTAGAAATGTGTTTCAATAGAATAGATTTGTCAACATTTTATTTCTATAGAAAATATTGTAAAAATTTTATTTTTATAGAAAATTTTGTTAAAATTTTATTTTTGTAGAAAAGTTTGTCAAAATTTTATTTCTATAGAAAATTTAGTCAAAATTTTATTTCTATTGAAAATTTGTCAAAATTTTATTTCTATAGATACTTTTGTCAAAATTTTATTTCTATGGAAAATATTGTCAAAATTTAATTTTTATAGAAAATTTTTTAAAATTTTGTCAAAATTTTATTTCTATAGAAATTTTTTTCAAAATTAAGTTTCTTTAAAAAAATTTCTCAAAATTTAGTTTCTTTAGAAAATTTTGTCAAAATTTTATTTTTTTAGATAATTTTGTCAAAATTTTATTTCTATAGAAAATTTTTTCAAAATTTTATTGCTATAGAAAATTTTATTTCTACAGGAAATTTAGTCCAAATTTAATTTCCAGAGAAAATTTAGATATAATTTTTTTTCTATAGAAAATTTTGTTAAAATTTTATTTTTATAGAAAATTTTATTTCCATAGAAAATTTTGTCCAAATTTTATTTCTATAAAAAATGTTGTCAAAATTTTATTTCTATAGAAAATTTTGTCAAAATTGTATTTCTGTGGGAACATTTCTCAAAATTTTATTTCTATAGAAAATTTTGTCAAAATTTAATTTCCATCGAAATTTTTCTCAAAATTTTATTTCTTTAGAAATTTTTGAAAAATTTTTATGTCTATATAAAATTTTGTCAAAATTATATTTCTATAGAAAATTTTGTAAAAATTGTATTTCTATAGAAAATGTTGTCTAAATGTTATTTCTGTAGAAAAATTTCTTAAAATTTTATTTCTTTAGAAAATTATGTCAAAATTATATGTCTATATAGAACATTCAAGTAGCTCTATATAAAATTTCTCAAAATTTTATTTCTATAGAAAATTTTGTTAAAATTTTATTTCTTTAGAAATTTTTCTCAAAATTTTATTTCTTTAGAAAAATTTTGACAAATTTTTATGTCTATATAAAATTTTGTCAAAATTTTATTTCTATAGAAAATTTTGTCAAAATTTTACTTCTATAGAAAATTTTGTCAAAATTTTATTTCTATAGAAAATTTTGTAAAAATTGTTTTTCTATAGAAAATGTTGTCTAAATGTTATTTCTGTAGAAAAAATTTCTTAAAATTTTATTTCTTTAGAAAATTATGTCAAAATTATATGTCTATATAGAACATTCAAGTAGCTCTATATAAAATTTCTCAAAATTTTATTTCTATAAAAAATTTTGTCAAAATTTTATTTCTTTAGAAATTTTTCTCAAAATTTTATTTCTTTAGAAAATGTTGACAAATTTTTATGTCTATATAAAATTTTGTCAAAATTTTATTTCTATAGAAAATTTTGTCAAAATTTTACTTCTATAGAAAATTTTGTCAAAATTTTATTTCTATAGAAAATTTTGTAAAAATTGTTTTTCTATAGAAAATGTTTTCTAAATGTTATTTCTGTAGAAAAATATCTTAAAATTCTATTTCTTTAGAAAATTATGTCAAATTTATATGTCTATATAGAACATTGAAGTAGCTCTTAGTTCGAGAGGAAGATTTTGAAAAATCTACCACAAAAACGAGAATTCTACCAAGCTACCAAACAGTAAACCAACTGTGGCAACCGAGATCTCAATATGCTGGGCATTTGTGCTTGAAACCAATCGCCGAAAACGTGTTAGTCTTCACCACAACAATGCGAGCTTTCACACATGGACTCAAATAATTATATTTTTGAACAACTCAAAACATCGATTTGATGGGTCATCCTCAATATAGTCCTGACTTGGCACCGAATAAAATGAGACGTCAATGTTTTTGACACCTGAATAAGCTATTGATGAATAAGCTAACATATTCATACGTGTTTTGGCGATACCTCAATCAGAAGGGCAAAAGTGCTTCGACACACTCAAAAAAAAAAAAAAGTGAACTCTCTATTTCATTAAAGCCAATTTAACTTTATTTTAGTTCATGGAATTATTATGAATGGAGAAAATTTCTTTTACTCTAATATTTTTTTTGCGTACGTTAGTTAATTGAACTAAAAAATAGAAAAAAAAATTATACAGAAATGAAGTAAAAGTTTTACTAAATTCGTACTTCTCACAAAACAGTTCATTATTTCTTTAAATTTGTACATTTTACTACAAATGCGTCCATCATGAACTTCGTATATCACTAAAGACATTCTTGCAATTTTGAACTCCAATTTTTTTCTTTCAAGCTACAAAATTTTCTTTAATAAGTGAAAAAATTAATTGTGTCTAATAAATTTTCTTGAATTTATCGAAAAATATTTACTTATTTTTGTGATATCGGCGTGATGTCAGCGTGTGTAGTCAGTGGTGCCAACTCTGACGATTTATCGTCATTTTGACGATTTTTGATGGTAAATTTGGCCTCTGACGATTTGACGACGATTTTAAACAACGTAGTTATGAGTTGACGATTTTTTATAATGCTCGACACAAGTGTTTCTTTTTAACGTTTTTTATGACGATTTGACGATTTTTCAAAGTGATTAGTTATAAGTTGACGATTTTCATCCGTTGTAATTTAAACAAGCGTTTTTAATCTCAGAATATGACAATTTATATGTAGCTTGCTCCCAACCGTCTCCAATGTAGACAGAAATTTCAAAGCAATCAATATACATAAACCTAAAATGCGGAATTCCTTTGAAACTTAAACATTGCATGGTATTCTTTTGTCAAAAAAAAAAAAAATATTTAAAACTAAATAATTCTAATTGTTATGAAGCCAGTTTAGTTAAATGCCCGTTATTCATTACCGATAATAGAAATAATAATAAAAAATTTTACACGAGCCAGTAATAAGGATTTAAATTCGCTTGAAGAATAGGAAATTGTCTGTCAAGAAAATGTTGTTAATGTAGTACATGAAGTAACAATCAGGAATATTACTTTAAATTAATTAAAAGTTTAATTTAATTAATCTTCGTTTAAAAAACTGGAAACTAGATGACTTAGTTGGAGAGTTAAACGGCATTTTTTTATGGAACTAAAATGAATTAAAGCCTTTTCTTATGTTTTTGTTGGAATAAAATTTTTAATTTATTGCTAAATCTTTTTTTGAGCTGTTTTATGGGTGACGATTTTTTGACGATTTTTTTGGGACGAAATGACGATTTTGACGAAAAATATTTTAAAAATTGACGATTTTCAGCCCAAAACAGTTGGCACCACTGTGTGTAGTACTGTTTAGTTAAAATTTTCTAAAAATTTAAAACATTTTCTAAAATTAACTAAATGTTTTCTTCCTGGTGGGTTCACTGTGCAGTTAGTTTAAATACATACAAAATTATTTATATATTAATAGGCAATTAATATTTCGATGTTTTTGTTCTCTAATCCCAAAATATAAAAGACAATTCTCGTATATGGTGTCTTTCGCGATATTGCAAACATATGCACTTACTTATAATACTCTGGTCCACATAGTAGTGTAGGGTATAAAAAACACAAAATAAATACCATGACATATATGCCAAACATTCCTTGAGCGTTCTGCATTCTCAATTCAACAACATCTATATGATATCTTTTACATCGGTTGCATTCACAATTTATTTACAAATATCATATAAAGCAAATTAAAGAGTATGTTTTTTCTCTATTTCTTTCAAACCCATAAGGAGAAAATCTGTTTACAAAAAATTATTATATTACCTTGTTGCCATAGAAAAGAAACGGACAGTAACAAGCATATGGTATTGTCTACAATTCCTTTGAGTATATCAATGTAATGCACAAGGTCTTTGGTATCTTACAATTCCAAAACATTCAGGTTTTAGAACAGAAGATGTGTACATATGGCATATGCTTGGATGCAAGTGCGAGAGTGACAGAGAGGGAGGGGGAGTGTGGCTTACTATGTTAGTTGGTTAAGATTGTTATGTTATAGATTATATTTAATATGCAAACAAAAAATCATTGCTCATATGCTACTCATCATTTTTATGGATATTCAAGTGGGTCAGTTATTGTGTGTGGGGTATTAGAATTAAACGATAGTAGACTCATATTTCGAATTCTTGAAATAATTATTACCGAAATTTAAATCCAATGCAAGTAATCACAATGGACTGAATAGTCTAAGTGAGCCTGAATCTTAATCGGGCTGCCACTTTAACCTAATACTGAACTTAATTCTTGATTGGACTTAATGACGCGCGTCAGTTCATCGATTCCTCACGCACAGAACATACAGCATACCATATAATTTTAGCAATAATACCATATAATTTTCGCAACAACCATGTATTTTATCTTTATGAAAATAGTTTTCGGTGAGAGAACCTTTAATACGCATTTAAATGGTTCCGAATACTAAAAACCTAGTCTATTATTTAAATGGGAACAAGTATAGGAGGGTTGCCTTCTATGTATATTTTGCGACTGGAGAATAAAAATAAATATTAATTATCGAAAATAGCTATATTGTTTTACGAAATATAATCCCCAATTCCTTTTTAGCGATTGTGCCTCGATTTCAAGTGGAACCTACTTTCGCATTCTGGGATTTGACTATACCACACTTTTGTTGTTGTGAATTGTAGTGTATCGCATCAGAATTGTTTCTTGAGTGGAAGGCCTTCGTCTGCGGTTTGATACTTTCTTATATACAGAGTCCAAAGTGGTTTAACTTGGCTCCCATGAGATTCGTACTGAGTATCTCATATTTAATTTCGGTCAGGCCGAAGCTTATGTACTCTCCACCATGGATTGCGTAGAAACTTCTACTGAAGACTGTCATCCACAATTACTTGGGTTGCGGTAACACTTGCCGATGGCAAGGTATCTTAAAACTTCCTAACACCGTCTTCTAAATTACAAGGTAGTCCATATGTAGTATATATTTAACTAAAAAAGGCCGATTAAATACGTATATAGATAAGTTTAAAGTTTTTATAGAAATAAAATTTTGACAAAATAAAATTTTGACAACATTTTCTATAGAAGTAAAATTTGGAAAAAAAAAATTTTATAGAAATAAAATTTGGAAAAAAATTTTCTATAGAAATAAAATTTGGAAAAAATTTTCTATAGAAATAAAATTTTGACAAAATTTTCTATAGAAATAAAATTTTGACAAAATTTCCTATAGAAATAAAATTTTTACAAAATTTTCTATAGAAATAAAATTTTTACAAAATTTTCTATAGAAATAAAATTTTGATAAAATTTTCTATAGAAATAACATTTTGACAATGTTTTCCATAAAAATAAAATTTTGGTAGATTATTTTGGGCTCGAATGGCAACCATGAATATGAACCGATATGGACCAATTTTTGTGTGATTGGGGATCGGCTATATATAACTATAGACCGATATGGACCAATTTTGGCATGGATATTAGCGGCATTATACTAACACCACGTTGCAAATTTCAACCGGATCGGATGAATTTTGCTCCGCCAAGAGGCTTCGGAGATCAAATCTGGGGAACGGTTTATATGGGGGCTCTATATATATAGTTATGGACCGATATGGACCAATTCTTGCGTGTTTGGTAGAGACGACATTCTAACACCATGTTCCAAATTTCTACCGGATCGGATGAATTTTGCCCCTCCAAGAGGCTCCGTAGGACAAATCTGGGAATCGATTTATATGGGGGCTATATATATTTATGGACCGATATGGAATAATTTTTGCACGGTCATTAGAAAACATATACCAACACCATGTCCCAAATTTCAGCCGGATCGGATGACATTTTCGTTTCGTTGAGGCTCCGCAAGCCAAATCGGGGGATCGATTTATATGGGGGCTATATATAATTATGGACCGATGTGGACCAATTTTTGCATGGTCATTAGAGAACATATACCAATACCATGTACAAAATTTCAGCCGGATCGGATGAAATTTGCTTCTCTTAGAGGTTCCGCAAGCCAAATCGGCGGATCGGTTTATATGGGGGCTATATATAATTATGGACCGATGTGGACAAATTTTTGCATGGTTGTTAGAGACCATATACTAACACCATGTATCATCCGATCCGGCTGAAATTTGGTTCTCTTAGAGGCTCCGAGGGATCGGTTTATATGGGGGCTATATGTAATTATGGACCGATATGGACCAATTTTCGCATGGTTGTTAGAGACCATATACTAACACCATGTACCAAATTTCAGCCGGATCGGATGAAATTTGCTTCTCTTAGAGCAATCGCAAGCCAAATTTGGGGGTCCGTTTATATGGGGGCTATACGTAAAAGTGGACCGATATGTCCCATTTACAATATCGTCCGACCTACATCAATAACAACTACTTGTGCCAAGTTTCAAGTCGATAGCTTGTTTCGTTCGGAAGTTAGCGTGATTTCGACATACGGACGGACGGACGGACATTCTCTTAGAGCAATCGCAAGCCAAATTTGGGGGTCCGTTTATATGGGGGCTATACGTAAAAGTGGACCGATATGTCCCATTTACAATATCGTCCGACCTACATCAATAACAACTACTTGTGCCAAGTTTCAAGTCGATAGCTTGTTTCGTTCGGAAGTTAGCGTGATTTCGACATACGGACGGACGGACGGACATGCTCAGATCGACTCAAAATTTCACCACGACCCAGAATATATATACTTTATGGGTTCTTAGAGCAATATTTCGATGTGTTACAAACGGAATGACAAAGTTAACCATCTTATGGTGGAGGGTATAAAAAAACATCAGAAGCAAAAAATGAGACCTAATTTTGTTTTGGGGTCAATTTTCATGCTATTTGTTTGACTCATTTTCATTGGGCTTGTATTCATACTGAAGCGTCGAACCACATTTGTGGCCCTGTTTCATTTGGATTTTGGGCATATTTTACTGAGGCCCATTTAAATACCACATTGACAAAGTTAATATACCCCCACCCTATGGTGGAGGGTATAAAAAAAACATCAGAAGCAAAAAATGAGACCTAATTTTGTTTTGGGGTCAATTTTCATGCTATTTTTTTGACTCATTTTCATTGGGCTTGTATTCATACTGAAGCGTCGAACCACATTTGTGGCCCTGTTTCGTTTGGATTTTGGGCATATTTTACTGAGGCCCATTTAAATACCACATTCCAAAGCTTTCATTCTGAACGCATCAACCGCTTCTTCACGAGTCGAAAAACGTTGACTTCTCATTTATTTATTTTTTACGTACGGGAATAAAACAAGTTATTCGGTGCCAAAGTCAGGACTATACGGCGGATGACTCATCAAGCTGAGCCGATGTGTGAGAGCTCACGTTATTGTAGTGGAGAGTGATCCGACAACTGGCAAACAAATGGTGGTATACTACTCAGAATTGACTGTTCCGAGTTGTTATTCTACTGATACAGCAGGGAGGCCCCGTGGTGCAATGGTTAGCATGCCCGCCTTGCATACACAAGGTCGTGGGTTCGTTTCCTGCTACGACCGAACACCAAAAAGTTTTTCAGCGGTGGATTATCCCACCTCAGTAATGCTGGTGACATTTCTGAGCGTTTCAAAACTTCTCTAAGTGGTTTCACTGCAATGTGGAACGCCGTTTGGACTCGGCTATAAAAAGGAGGTCCCTTGTCATTGAGCTTAACATGGAATCGGGCAGCATTCAGTGATAAGAGAGAAGTTCACCAATGTGGTATCAAAATGGACTCAATAGTCTAAGTGAACCTGATACATCGGGCTGCCACATAACCTAACTGATACAGCTTCCAACATGTCCAGTTTTACTTAAAAAATAGGCGTGCTTCGTGCGCGAGCAAATTTTGTTGGCTTTGGTTCATCCTGAAACAGTCACATAGTCGATATAACACTTCGTAAAAATTTTAATTCTATAGAAAATTTTGTCAAAACTTTGTTTCTATAGAAAAATTGTATGCAAATTTTATTTCTATAGAAAATTTTGTCAAAATGTTATGCCTATAGAAAATTTTTTCAAAATTTTATTTCTATAGAAAATTTTCTCCAAATTTAAGTTCTATTTTGTTGTTTTGTTATTGTTGGTTTATTCTTCAATCATTGTTGATGTTTTTGATTTAAGCTTAAAACCATGCATTGACTAAACTACAAGTGTAGCTTTTCAAAATTGTATTTCTATAGCACATTTTGCCAAAATTTTATTTCTATATACAATTTTGCGAAAATTTTATTTATATAGAAAATTTTTGAGAAAATTTTATTTATATAACAAATTTTGTCAAAATTTTACTTCTATAGGAAATTTTGTCAAAATTTTATTTCTATAGAAAAATTTGTCAAAATTTTATTCTGATAGAAAATTTTGTCAAAATTTTATTTCTATAGCAAATTTTGTCAAAATTTTATTTCTATAGAAAAATTTGTCAACATTTTATTCTGATAGAAAATTTTGTATAAATTTTATTTCTATTGAAAATTTTTTCAGCATTTTATTTCTATAGAAAATTTTGTCAAAAAAAGGTATATTTTTACGAATTTATTTCGGCATAAGCCGGCTATCATGTAAAACCTTTTTTCGGAAGGTTCAAGTGTGGTTTACTTTTGGGTTTAGTGAACTGCCTGAATTTATTCTGATAATTGGTTGATAGTTTTGCTGCAAGTAGAGGATGCTGATGAGGAATGTGGTAATTCCGAAACGTGCGTCCATCCAACCATTTTGCAGTCTATAGGGCTTTGCCCAAATAAATTTGACAAACATTCTTTTCCTCTGTTGGTTAAGCGACACTTGTATTTTAATCAATGCATGGTTTTAAGCTGAAATCAAACACAACAACGGAATTTTATTTCTATAAAAAATTTTGTCAAAATTTTATTTTTACTTTTGATAAAATTAGAATCGCCACGTTTCCAAATAATTTTTTTTTTCTTTTCTTTCGAGTTCATTTTTACCACTGGCAAACATTATCAAATTTTGAAGAAATGTTGATTTGACTTTCGCATCGTCCCTATACTGTCACAAAATGTTCATATATATCATTTGCAATCAATATGAAATATTTCTTGGTAGACAATACAATCTTTGTATGACATGATTACCTTTCAACTTGCCAGAAATGTAATTTTAAAAATTCTAAAATTCTCAAAAACCTTGCAGGTTATTTACATTCGTTGTGATCTAATTGAATTTGATGTCACGCAAAAATTGATTAAATTCCCATCCATCGATCCATATATTAACCCATTCTATTGTTTTTGTTTTTTTATTTTTTATTGAAATATAAGCATTGTCTTGGTTGTGATTGTTGCTTTTGTACTTTTCCATTTTTTTCTTACGAAAGCTTTTCCTCTCTCAATCTGCCTGTAAATTTCCGTACTAATACATATGATGCTGGTACGTGAATATATACATTCACCTATATACATGAATACTTTAAGGACTTCTCAAGTCAGTTAGTCGATATTTGTGATTTCTGTTATATACTTTTCGGGTTTTGTTTTCCCAATTCACTTTAAACAAAGATAATATCCTTGAGGAAGGGCTAAGATAAAAAACCAAAACGATAAAGGAAAATGACTTCTCATATTATCAATGTATATCCATACACAATGAAAAAGAATTTGGATTTTAAATAGAATATATGAGAAATAATAGAAAAATTAAAACTGAGTAATAAATGGAAAAAATAAAGATAATATAAATAAAGATAAAATACTTTCACTTGAGCCCACTTTGGGTTCTGTGCATAGGAGAAAATGTCAAATTACTGTCAAGGGTAGGTTAGGTTTGGTTAGGTTAGGTTAGGTGGCAGCCCGATGTATCAAGCTCACTTAGACTGTTCAGTCCATTGTGATACCACATTGGTGAACTTCTCTCTTATCACTGAGTGCTGCCCGATTCCATGTTAAGCTCAATGACAAGGGACCTCCTTTTTATAGCCGATTCCGAACGGCGTTCCACATTGCAGTGAAACCACTTAGAGAAGCTTTGAAACCCTCAGAAATGTCACCAGCATTACTGAGGTGGGATAATCCACCGCTGAAAAACTTTTTGGGGTTCGGTCGAAGCAGGAATCGAACCCACGACCTTGTGAATGCATGGCGGGCATGCTAACCATTGCAACACGATGGCTCCCGTCAAGGGTAAGTCATCTGTTTCAATTTGCGTTGGCTTTAACCTATTTTGGACACTGCCCATAGCATACACTCCCATACCCCGACTGAAGTCCGCTCACCTATACATTGGATTCTATATACTCCACTACATATTTTGAATTTTGTACCATATCTATAGATATACCATATCCTATTCCCATCAACAATTTTGTCTAGATTTTTTTTTCTTTAGAAAATTTTGGGAAATTCTGTCAAAATTTCATTTCTTTAGGAATTTTTGTCAAAATTTCATTTCTGTAGGAAATTTTTGTCAAAATTTCATTTCTATAGAAGAAATTTTATTTAAAATTTATATAAAATACAAATTAAAAAATTTATATAAATTTTATTAAAATTGCTTTTCTACAGGAAATTTTGTTAAAATGTTATTTCTTTACCACATTTTGACAAAATTTTATTTTTATAGAAAATTATGTCAACATTTTATTTTTATAGAAAATTATGTCAAAATTTTATTTTTATAGAAAATTTTGTCAAGAATTCTTTTCTTTAGGAAATTTTGTCAAAATTTCATTTCTTAAGACATTTTTTCTTTAGGATATTTTGTCTACATTTTATTTCCCTCAGAAAATTTTCTCAAAATTTTATATCTATAGAAAATTATGTGAAAATTCAATTTCTATAGGTAATTTTCTAAAATTTTCAACATTTTATTTCTTTAGATAATTATGTCAAAATTTTATTTTTATAGAAAATTTTGTCAAAATTCCTTTCTATTGGAAATTTTATCAAAATTTCATTTCTTAAGACGTTTTTTCTTTAGAATATTTTGTCTGAATTTTATTTCAAAATTTTATATCTATAGAAAATTATCTGAAAATTCAATTTCTATAGGAGATTTTCTAAAATTTTCATGTCCATAAGAAATTACAAAAAAAAAATTCTTTCGAAAGACATTTTGCAAAAATTCATATCTATACGAAATTCTGTCAAAATTTCATTTCTAAAGGAATTTTTGTCAAAATTTCATTTCTGTAAGAAATCTTGCAAAATTTCATATCTATAGAAGAAATTTAATTTAAAATTTGTATAAAATACAAATTAAAAAATTTATATAAATTTTGTTAAAATTGCATTTCTACAGGAGATTTTTTGTTTTTATTTCTTTACCATATTTTAAGAAAATTTTATTTCTTTAGATAATTATGTCAAAATTTTATTTTTATAGAAAATTTTGTCAAAAATTCTTTTCTATAGGAAATTTTGTCAAAATTCCTTTCTATTAAAAATTTTTATCAAAATTTAATTTCTTAACAATATTTTGTCAAAACTTTATTTCTTGAGAAAACTTTGTAAAATTTTATTTCTACATAAAATTATATCAAAATTTCATTTCTGAAAAAGAAAATTTAACAAAATTTTATCTGTTTCGAATATCTTTTTAAAATTTTATTTGTACATAAAATTATGCCAAAATTTAATTTTTAAAGGAAATTTTGTCAAAATTTAATTTTTAAAGGAAGTTTTATCTTTAGAATATTTTGTCTAAATTTTATTTCCTTAGAAAATTTTCTCCAAATTTTTTTTATATAGAAAATTTTTGTCAAACTTTCATTTCTATAGGAAATTTAGTCAAAAATGTATTTCTATAGAAAATTTCCGGTTATTTCTTCATAGAAAATTTACTCAAAATTTTATTTCAGTGGAAATTGTGTCAAAATTTTATTGCTATAGGAAATTTTCTACGAATTTTATTGCTATAGGAGTTTTTCTCAAAATTTTTTTCATATAAGAAATTTTGTCAAAAATTCATTTCTATAGAAAATTTTCTCAAAAGGTAATTTTTATCGCAATTTTTTCTAAACTTATTTTTATAGGAAATTGTGGCTAAATTTCATTTCTATCGGAAACTTTGTCAAAACTTCAGTTTTAATGAAAATTATGTCAAAGTTTCATTTCTATAAGAATTTTGGTGAAAATTGAATATCTATAGAAAATGTTCTCCAATTTATTTTATAAAAATTTTTCGCAATAAATAGAAATTTTTCGCAAAGTTTTTGTTTTAGTTTGTTTTGTAGAAAATTGTCTAAACATGTAATTTCAATGGCAAATTGTGTCCAAATTTCATATCTATCAGAAAATTTGTCCAAATTCCATTTTTATTGCAATTTTTTTCAAAATTTAATTTCTATAGGAAACTTTTTTTTTTGTTCCTATAGGAAATTTTCTCTAAATTTTATTTCTATAGGAGATTTTCTCAAAACTTCATTTTAAAGGAAAATTTCTCATCAATTTTATCATACAATTTTATTTTATTTATTATACATTTTCTCCTATAGAAAATTTTTAAAATTTATGTATATAAGAAATTTTCTCAAAATTTCATTCCAGTAGGATTTTTTCTCAAAATTTCATTTCCATAAGAAATTTTCTCAAAACTTCATTTCTATAAGAAATTTTGTCAAATTTTCTTTTCTATAGGAAATGTTGTCAAAATTCCATTTCTATAAACAATTTTTTCAAAATTTCATTACTTTAGAATATTTTGTCAAAATTTTATTTCTTTCTATAGGAAATATTTCGTTTCTATAGAAATTTTTGTCAAAATTTTATTTCTATAGAAAATGTTTACGATTTTTTTTAAACCTTTTCCTATAGAAAATTTCTTCAAAATTTGATTTCTATAGGAAATTTGGTTAAAGTTGCAATTCTGTAGAAAATTTTCTCAAATTTTTATTTTTATAGAAAATTTTGTCAAAATTTCATTTCTAAAGGAAATTTGGTCCAAATTACATTTCTGTAGAAAATTTTCTCAAAATATTTTTTTATAGGAAATTTTGTCAAAATTTTATTACTATAGAAAATGTTCATAATAATTTTTTTGAATTCTTCTCCATAGAAAATTTTCTCAAAATTTCATTTCTGTAGGAAATTTTGTTAAAATTTCATTTCTATAGGAACTTTTATCGAAATTTCCATACTTTAGAATATTTTGTCAAAATTGTATTTCTTTCTATAGGAAATGTGGTTAGCATTTCGTTTCTATAGAAAATTTTATCAACATTTTATTACTACAGAAAATGTTCACAAAAAATTATTTTGCTATAGAATTTTTTAAAAATTTTTTCCATAGAAAATTTTCTCAAAATTTCATTGCTGTAGGAAATTTTGTTTAAATTTAATTTCTATAGGAAAATTGCATTTCTGGAGAAAATTTTTTCAAAATAGTATTTTGAATCGTCTTCCTATAGAAAATTTCTTCAAAATTTCATTTCTATAGGAAATTTGGTTAAAGTTGCAATTCTGTAGAAAATTTTCTCAAATTTTTATTTTTATAGAAAATTTTGTCAAAATTTCATTTCAATAGGAAATTTGGTCCAAATTACATTTCTGTAGAAAATTTTCTCAAAATATTTTTTTATAGGAAATTTTGTCAAAATTTTATTACTATAGAAAATGTTCATAATATTTTTTTTTGAATTCTTCTCCATAAAAAATTTTCTCAAAATTTCATTTCTGTAGGAAATTTGGTTAAAATTTCATTTCTATAGGAACTTTTATCGAAATTTCTTTACTTTAGAATATTTTGTCAAAATTGTATTTCTTTCTATAGGAAATGTGGTTAGCATTTCGTTTCT
Source organism: Haematobia irritans (assembly GCF_050003625.1). Classification (NCBI taxonomy): domain Eukaryota; kingdom Metazoa; phylum Arthropoda; class Insecta; order Diptera; family Muscidae; genus Haematobia; species Haematobia irritans. The sequence continues at coordinate 196,415,785 of NC_134398.1, forward strand.
ATAGAAAATTTTATCAACATTTTATTACTACAGAAAATGTTCACAAAAAATTATTTTGCTATAGAATTTTTTAAAAATTTTTTCCATAGAAAATTTTCTCAAAATTTCATTGCTGTAGGAAATTTTGTTTAAATTTCATTTCTTAGGAAAATTGCATTTCTGTAGAAAATTTTCTCAAAATATTATTTTTAAGACGATTAAAAATAATATAGAAAATTTCTTCAAAATTTCATTTCTATAGGAAATTTGGTTAAAGTTGCATTTCTGTAAAAAATTTTTTCAAAATATTATTTTTATATGAAATGTTGTCAAAATTTCATTTCTATTGAAAATTTGTTTAAACTTGCATTTCTGTAGAAAATTTCCTCAAAATATTATTTTTATAGAAAATTTTGTCAAAATTTTATTACTATAGAAAATGTTCATAATAATTTTTTTTGAATTCTTATCCATAGAAAATTTTCTCAAAATTTCATTTCTGTAGGAAATTTTGGTAAAATTTCATTTCTATAGGAACTTTTATTGAAATGTCATTACTTTAGAATATCTTGTCAAAATTGTATTTCTTTCTATAGGAAATGTGGTCAACATTTCGTTTCTATAGAAATTTTTGTCAACATTTTATTATTACATAAAATGTTCAAAATAATTTTTTGCTATAAAATTTTTTAAAATTTTTTTCCATAGAAAATTTTCTCAAAATTTCATTGCTGTAGCAAAATTTTGTTTAAATTTCATTTCTATAGGAAAATTAAATTTCTGTAGAAAATTTTCTCAAAATATTATTTTTATAGGAAATTTTGTCAAAATTTAATTTCTGTAGAAAATGTTCATAATAATTTTTTGCTATATAATATTTTTTGAATTCTTCTCTATAGAAACTTTTCTCAAAATTTCATTTCAATAGGAAACTTGGTCAAAATTTCATTTCAATAGGAAATTTTGTCAAAATTTCCTTTCTAAGCATTAAATGGCTTTAGTTATAGTAGATGCTGATTTTTTCTCAGTGTATGTTAAGATATGAAAATAAAGCTTAAAGGAATTGGTTAAAAGAGAGGAAAGACTACTACATCGTTATTTTATTTCAAATTGACTATACTCTGGAGTATAACCTTGGAGGGCATACAGGGGCATATAAAATATGGGCGTATACAGAGTATGAGTGCGTGTGTGGGATGTCGTTGAGAGTAGTAGGTGGATATTTCCCATATTCGCATACAAATACACACTCACACACACACACACACACGATAAGAGTAATATTGATAATCCTTAATGCATGATTTTGCCTTAAGCATATGCATATCTAAAACCACAATTGTATGTAAATTTTCAAACTTATATCCATCCTTTTATTCCTAAAACACACCAAACAAAGCTCTAAGAGAGCGAGGCAGAGAGTGAGTTAAAATGTTAGCCCTGGTGTCTGGGTATCTTCATAAAATGAAATCAATTTCTTGGTTTCAGTTTCGGCTGTTCAATTTTATATTTCTTTGCTTTATTTATGCTGGAAGGATGGCAACATTCTATTGAATTTTGATGATATACTAAGGGGAATTATGTCTGTCGATGGTTTTGTGGATAAATAACCAATGCGGTATGGCAAATGGAATGGGAAGTAGTTTGGTACTAAGTGAATGTACCAAGTGTATCCTAATACTAATACATATATACTCCTATGTAGTATACGATAGATATCGCATGTAATAGTATCAGTGTTTGTTTATTGGTTAAGATAATATTTAGACTTTTTATGACAATTTTGGTATGTTTTGATATTTCGGGTATTGTCTCACCCAACAATCAAAATCAAACTTTATGGCCGTCTGCATCTTGGGGAGTACACCATATGACCTCCCACTGCAATCAAAGTTTCAGCATGGGGAGGAAGGAGAGGAGGAGATTTAAAGAATTTTCTTTGTGTAGAAATTCTTTAAATTATTATAATTTGGTAAATATACTAAAATAGTTATGGCATTCCATATTGGCCAGCTGATATTCAAAAACTATTCTGCATACATTTAGCTAAAAGTTGTGGTTTATGCAGAGTATTCTAAATTCGTAATCCATATTGCCTTTATTCCCAACAATACAGTGGGGGTTTTAAAGTTACATATAATATATTGCAATTTATATCGTAAAAGCTTGGTAAAGGTATATTTTTTTGGTACAGAAAGAAATGCTATTAGGATATATAAGAGAGAGCGGAATAAAATGTACATTCAAAATGTTTGGCCAGTCCAACTGAAAATTTTTCATCTGTAAAATAATTGTTTTTTTTTTAACATTGACTGACAAATAAATAAAATTTTGTCAACATGTTTTTTTATGGAAATAAAATTTGGACAATATTTTACTTCTATGGAAAATTTTGACAAAATTTTATTTCAAAAGAAATATTGTTAAATTTATTTCTGTAGAAAATATTGTTAAATTTATTTCTATAAAAAATTTTGTCAAAATTTTATTTCTATCGAAAATTTTGTCAAAATTTTATTTCTAAATAAAACTTTGTCAAAAGTTTATTTCTATAGAAAATTTTGTCAAAATTTTATTTCTAAATAACACTTTGTCAAAAGTTTATTTCTAAAGAAAATTTTGTCAAAATTTTATTTCTATAGAAAATTTTGTCTAAATTTTATTTCTATAGAAATGTTTGTAAAAATTTTATTTCTATAGAAAATTTTGTCAAAATTTTATTTCTACAGAAAATTTTGTCAAAATTTTATTTCTACAGAAATTTTTGTCAAAACTTTTTTTCTATAGTAAATTTAGTCAAGCTGTTATTTCTATAAAAAATTTTGTCAAAATTTAATTTCTATAGGAAATTTTGGCAAAATTTTTTTCTATAGAAAATTTTGTCAAAATTGTATTTCTATAGAAAATTTTTGTCAAAATTTTATTTCTATCGAAAATTTTTGTCTAAATTTTATTTCTTTAGAAAATTTTGTCAAAATTTAGTTCTATAGAAAATTTTGTCAAAAGTTGATTATTAAATGTTTTTTTAAACTAGATTTCTACAGAAAATTTTTTCAAAACTTTATTTCTATAGACAATTTTGTCAAAATTTATTTCTATGGAAAATTTTGTTAGAATTTTACTACTACTGAAAATTTTGTCAAAACTTTGTTTCTAAGAAAATTTTGTACAAATTTTATTTCTATAAAAAAATTTTTATTTCTATAGAAATTTTTGTCAAAATTTTATTTCTATAGAAAATTGGGTCAAATTTTTATTTCTATAGGAAATTTTGGCAAAATTTTTTTAATGGAAAATTTTGTCAAAATTTTATTTCTATAGAAAATTTTGTCAAAACTTTTTTCTATAGAAAATTTTGTCAAAATTTTATTTTCATAGAAAATTTTGTCAACATTTTATTTCTATAGAAAATTTTGCCAAAATTTTATTTCTACAGAAAATTTTATCAAGATATTATTTCTATTGAAAATTTCGTCAAAATTTTATTTCTACAGAAAATTTTGTCAAAATTTTATTTCTACAGAAAATGTTGTCAAAACTTTATTTCTTTAGAAAATTTTGTCAAAATTTTATTTTTATAGAAAATTTTGTTAATTTTACTTCTATAGAAAATTTTGTTAAATTTTTATATCTTTAGGAAATGTTGGCATAATTTATTTCTATTAAAAATTTTGCCAACTTTTCATTTCTATAGAAAATTTCGCCAAAATTTTATTTTTATAGAAAATTTTGTTAAAATTTTATTTCTACCGAAAATTTTGTCAAAACTTTATTTCTATAGTAAATTTTGTCAAAATTTTGTTTCTATAGAAAATTTTATTAAAATTTAATTTCAATAGAAAATTTTGACAAAATTTTATTTCTATAGAAAATTTTGTCAAAATTTTATTTCTATAGGAACTTTTGTCAAAATTGTATTTCTATAGAAAATTTTTGTTAAAATTTTATTTCTATAGAAAATTGCTGTCAAAATTTTATTTCTATAGAAAATTTTGTCTAAACATTATTTCTATAGTAAATTTTATCAACTTTTATTTCTATAGAAAATTTTGTCAAAATTTAATTTTTATAGAAAATTTTGTTAAAATTTTATTTAAAAAAAAATTGTCAAAATTTTATTTCTATAGAAACTTTTGTCAAAATTGTACTTCTGTAGAAAATTTTTGTCAAAATTTTCTTTCTATAGAAAATTTTTGTCAAAATTTTATTTCTTTAGAAAATTTTGCCAAAATTTTATTTCTATAGAAATTTTTGTCAAAATTTTATTTCTATAGAAAATTGGGTCAAATTTTTATTTCAATCGAAAATTTCGTCAAAATTTTATTTTTATAGAAAATTTTGTTAAAATTTTATTTAAAAAAAAATTGTCAAAATTTTATTTCTATAGAAACTTTTGTCAAAATTGTACTTCTGTAGAAAATTTTTGTCAAAATTTTCTTTCTATAGAAAATTTTTGTCAAAATTTTATTTCTTTAGAAAATTTTGCCAAAATTTTATTTCTATAGAAATTTTTGTCAAAATTTTATTTCTATAGAAAATTGGGTCAAATTTTTATTTCTATAGAAAATTTTGTAAAAATTTTATTTCTATATAAAACTTAGTCAAAAGTTTATTTCTATAGAAAATTTTGTCAAAATGTTATTTCTATAGAAAATTTTGTCAAAATTTTATTTCTATAGAAAATTTTGTCAAAATTTTATTTCTACAGAAAATTTTGTCAAGATATTATTTCTATTGAAAATTTCGTCAAAATGTTATTTCTATAGAAAATTTTATTTCTACCGAAAATTTTGTGAAAACTTTATTTCTTTAGAAAATGTTGTCAAAATTTTATTTTTATAGAAAATTTTGTTAAAATTTATTTCAATAGAAAAATTTTATTTCTATTGAAATTTTTGTCAAAATTTTATTTCTATAGAAAATTGGGTCAAATTTTTATTTCTATAGAAAATTTTGTAAAAATTTTATTTCTATATAAAACTTAGTCAAAAGTTTATTTCTATAGAAAATTTTGTCAAAATGTTATTTCTATAGAAAATTTTGTCAAAATTTTATTTCTATAGAAAATTTTGTCAAAATTTTATTTCTACAGAAAATTTTGTCAAGATATTATTTCTATTGAAAATTTCGTCAAAATTATTTCTATAGAAAATTTTATTTCTACCGAAAATTTTGTGAAAACTTTATTTTTTTAGAAAATGTTGTCAAAATTTTATTTTTATAGAAAATTTTGTTAAAATTTAATTTCTATAAGAAATTTTAGCAAAATTTTATTTCCATAGAAAATTTTGTTAAAATTTTATTTACAAAAAAAAAATTTTTTCAAAATTTTATTTCTATAGAAACTTTGGTCGAAATTGTACTTCTATAGAAAATTTTTGTCAAAATTTTATTTCTATCGAAAATTTTTGTCAAAATTTTATTTCTTTAGAAAAATTTGTCAAAATTTTATTTCTATAGAAAATTTTGTCAATATTTTATTTCTATAGAAAATTTTGTCAAAAGTTGATTACTAAATTTTTTTTTAAACTAGATTTCTACAGAAAATTTTTTCAAAACTTTATTTCTATAGCAAATTTTGTCAAAATTTTATTTCTATGGAAAATTTTGTTAAAATTTTACTACTACGGAAAATTTTGTTAAAATTTTACTACTACGGAAAATTTTGTCAAAACTTTGTTTCTAAGAAAATTTTGTACAAATTTCATTTCTATACAAAAATTTTTATTTTTATAGAAATTTTTTTCAAATTTTTATTTCTAAAGAAAATTTTGTAAAAATTTTATTTCTATATAGAACTTAGTCAAAAGTTTATTTCTATAAAAAATTTTGTCAAAATTTTATTTCTATAGACAATTTTATTTTACCGAAAATTTTGTCAAAACTTTATTTCTTTAGAAAATTTTGTAAAAATTTTATTTTTATAGAAAATTTTGTTAAAATTTAATTTCTATAGGAAATTTTGGCAAAATTTTATTTCTATAGAAAATTTCGTCAAAATTATATTTCTATATAAAATTTTTGTCAAAATTGTATTTCTATAGAAAATTTGTATCATAGTTTTATTTCTATAGAAAAATTTTTTCAAAATTTTATTTCTATAGAAAATTTTATCAAAATTGCATTTCTATAAAAAATTTTTGCCAAAATTTTATTTCTATAGAAAATTGTTGGCAAAATTTTATTTCTATAGAAAATTTTTTAAAACTTTATTGCTTTAGTAAATTTTGTCAAACTTTTATTTCTATAGAAAATTTTGTCAAAATTTAATTTCTGTTGGTAGTTTTGGCAAAATTTTATTTCTATAGAAATTTTTGTCAAAATTATATGTCAATAGAAAATTTTGTCAAAATATTATTTCTATAGTAAACTTTTGTCAACATTTTATTTCTAAAAAAAAATTTATTTTATTTCATTAGTTTATTTCTATAGAAAATTTTGTTAAAATTTGAATACTAAGAAAATTTTGTTAAAATTTGATTTCTATAGAACATTTCGTTAAAATGTTATTTCCATGGAAATATTTGTGAACATTTTATTGTATAGAAAATTTTGTTAAAATTTAATTTCCATGGAAAATTTTATCAACATTTTAGTTCTATAGAAAATTATGTCAAAATTTGATTACTAAGAAAATTTTGTTAAAATTTTATTTCTATAGAAAATTTTGTCAAGATTTTATTTCTATAGAAAATTTTGTCAACATTTTATTTCTATAGAAAATTTTGTCAAAATTTTATTTCTGTAGAAAATTTTGCCAAATTTATTTTGTAAAAAAAATTTTGTCATCATTTTATTTCTATAGAAAATTTTGTAAAAATTTTTATTTCAAAAATTTTGTTGTTAAAAATGTTGTCAAAAATGTATTTGTATAGAAAATCTTGTTAAAGTAAAGTATGGTAATTCTACTCTCTGTTGAAAATTTAACATAAATTGGAGTAAAACTTTGAACTCTGGAGGTACATGAGTTCTAATCGATCTAAAGCTATATATGGGAGCTATATCTGAATCTGAACTGATTTCAATCTTGGCATACACAGTTAAAATTGTAATGCTACTCTTTGTGCAAAATTTTACGTAAATCGGAGTAGAATGGAGGCCGTGTGGTCATTTCAGTGCAAATCGGGCGAGAGATATATATGGAAGCTTTATCTAAACCTGATCCCATTTATACCAAATTTAGCATGCGTAGTAAGAATGTTAATTATACTCCCTGTGCAAAATGTGATGTAAACCGGAATAAAACCTTGGCCTCTTTGGTCATATGAGTGCATATCGGGCATAAGATATATATGGGAGCTATATCGAGTTTTACCAAATTGACACGCATAGCAAAGAATGTTAATTCTACTCCCTGTGCTAAATTTCACGTAAATCAGTGAAAAACTCTTGTTTCTAGGGTCATATATGTAAATTCATATCGGGCGAAAGATATATATCGGAGCTATATCGAAATCTTAATCGATCCATTTTCTATAGAAATAAACAAAATCAATAGGGTTCTGTTCGTATATTGTTGTGCCAAATTTGTGTCTATTGGACTAAAACTGAGAAAAAACTGTGTTCGCAGACAGACGGACATCACCTGAGATCAACTCAGGGCTCGACAAAAGACACCGTATGTCTATCTCGTCTCCTTCTGGATGTTGCAAACATATGCTCTAACTTATTTTACCCTGTTCCATAGTGTGGCTCAGGGTATGAACATTAAATAAATATTACGCTTTACTTTCTTGCATTATAATATATCATTCCCCTAATTTATCCTATATTTATATAAAGAAACTAAAACTAAAGAAAATTATTATAACAATAAGAAATTTCCCATTGTCTCACTTTGTGACCACACCCCACCTCCGTAAAATATCCAAAATATTTCCTTCCTTTGGCCCATTCACATTTCTCCCTCATCCGGGGTTTTTAATAAATTAAAGATAGTTATAGAAATTAATTTATTTTATCTATTTTGTATAATCAGAAAATATGACACATACATATTTAAGGTGCTAAAATGGAAATTTAGATGTACGATATAAATACCTTGAAGTATTTCCAACTAACCGGCGTCAAAATCAACTGTCTAAATTTGGCCAACAAATTTCCATTTAAGATTATCTCGAAGAAACCAAACACAAAGCCATAAACACCCCCCCCCCCCCCACACACACATAGACAAAAGATACAGTTCGTTTTCGAAAATGTTCTGGTGTGTGGGTATATGTGTATGTGTGTGTGTTAGTGTCTATGTGATTGTCACCCGGAGATTTTTATCAAGATATTTTCTTTTTAACACCTAAAAATCTGACAAAAACAGGGAATTGCGTAAAAATTGTCTGTCCCCTAGACGGAGGAGAGCTATTTCTTCTCAACTAACCAAGGGGGCACAAAATAAATAAAGCTCAACACTATGAAATCAACAACTGCCAAGGACGATGATGGTGATGATGATGATGATGAGACAAATGTAAACACAATACATATCTTTGATCTTTTGAACAAACTAAAAATGTTTCGATTTTGGTGAGGGAGAGACCTACTATTCATAAGAAGCACAATGGGCGCGATATGAGAGTGAAGGCATCACAGACGTGGTCGATATTGAACCCATGGTCATTTGTGGGCATGCTAACCATTGCACCCAGGAAGGAAGGCCAAAGATTTCACGTCCTTAAATTTCGGATGCGAATTTTGTTTAGCATTATAGACGTATTTCTCTGATATAAAGTTTTTTCCTTATCCAAAAGTCGATAATCTTTTCAATAAAGTCGTTTTGTCCTTATATTTAAGTGATTCGACTTAAAATTGGGTGTCCTTACATGGAAGACAATTTCGTTTTACTAAGGTCAACTTGGCTTTAATACTTCTGAAAAGTTCTTTAAAATTAATGAAATCGTCTTTAAATTTGTTGACTTTTTGTATCACTTAAAAATAGGATATGTTTTTGAACACTTCATTTTAAAGATGGTTTTTACTTGAAACATAGCATATTTTCTACTTCAATTCGAGTCTAAATATGAAAATTTAAGTTATCGTTAAAAATTGTTCAATGGACTTTGCTATCATTTGAAGAAAAAAGCTGAAACAATTACACAGTCTCACACAAGTTTACATACAGTTAAAAAATTTATATTTTCTTTAAATAATAACATTTTAAAAAATATACATATATATCCTTTAGTTTTAGTAAATTATTTTGAAAAACAAAGTATTTGTAAATTTTCAAGAAGATTTTTTTGGTGTGGATTATAAACAACAACAAGAAACAGGTTTAGTTAAGAGGTAAAAAACGCAGGCGTATGTAAACTTGTGTGAGACTGTGTATATACGGCCGTAAGTTTGGATAGCCCGAAGCTTATGTACCCTCCACCATGGATTGCGTAGAAACTTCTTCTAAACACTGCCATCCACAATCGAATTACTTAACGGTAACGCTTGCCGATGGCAAGGTATCTTAAAACCTCCTAACACCGATCGATCTTAGAGCAATATTTCGATGTGTTAGAAACGGAATGACAAAGTTAAAATACCCCCCATCCTATAGTAGTTAAGTATTATTGTTTTTTTATTTTTGCGAAATTTTACACATAAGTTCAATATGAACTAAAGCAGAAGAACATTTTCGTTCGATTCCCAAAAACAGAATGAATTGTGGTCATGATTTTTATACCCTGCGTCACACTGTGGAACAGGGTATTATAAGTTAGTACATATGTTTGCAATACCCAGAAGGAGAAGACATATACACATGGCGTCTTTGGCAATACTGCTCTGGATCGGTCCCTGAGTCGATATTGCAATATACCCGTCTGTTCGTCCGTCCGTCTGCCTGTGAACACATTTTTGTAATCACAGTTCAGTCGCAGTTCTAGTCCAATCAACTTCAAATTTGCCACAAGTTTCTGTTTTGGATCAGAATATAACCCTATTGATTTTGGAAGAAATTGGTTCAGATTTAGATATAGCTACCATGCATGTCTTTCTACAGAGCTTTATTTCGTTCTTATACCCTCCACCATAGGATGGGGGGTATATTAAGCTTGTCATTCCGTTTGTAACACATCGAAATATTGCTCTAAGACCCCATAAAGTATATATATATATATATATATATATATATATATATATATATATATATATATATATATATATATATATATATATATATATATATATATATATATATATATATATATATATATATATATATATATATATATATATATATATATATATATATATATATATATATATATATATATATATAAGCAAGTCCGTCCGTCTTTTGAAATCACTCTAACTTCCGAACGAAAGAAACTATCGACTTGGCTATCGACTAAAATTTGGTACATTGTGTCACCATATCATTTCTAACAACGACACATAAATTGGTCCACTTCGATCCATAATTATATCTAGCCCCATATAAACCGATCCCCAGATTTGGCTTGCGGAGCCTCTAAGAGAAACAAATTTCATCCGATCCGGCTGAAATTTGGTACATTGTGTAAGTATATGTTCATTGTGTATGTAATTGGTTCACATCGGACCATAATTATATGTTATGTAGTCCCCATAAAAACCCATCACCAGATTTTACCTCCGGAGCCTCTTGGAGGAGCAAAATTCATCCGATCCGGTTGAAATTTGGTACATGGTGTTTGTATATGGTCTCTCACAACCATGCAAAAATTGGTCCACATCGGTTCATAACTATATATATATCCCCCATATACTCGTAAACCGATCCCCAGATTTGGCTTGCGGAGCCTATAAGAGAAGAAAATTTCTCCCGATCCGGCTGAAATTTGGTACATGGTGTACGTAGACGACTGTGCAAAAATTGGTCCACATCGGTCCATATATTTATATAGCCCCCATATACACCGATCCCCAGAATTGTCCTCCGGAGCCTTTTGGAGGAGCAAAATTCATCCGATCCGGTTGAAATTTGGTACATGGTGTAAGTATGCGGTCTCTAACAACTGTGCCAAAATGGGTCCACATCGGTCCATAAATTTATATAGCCCCCATATGAACCGATCCCCAGATTTGTCCTCCGGAGCCTTTTGGAAGAGCAAAATTCATCCGATCCGGTTGAAATTTGGTACGTGGTGTTATTATATGGTCTCTAACAACCATGCCAAAATTGGTTCATATCGGTCTATAGTTACATATAGCCGATCCCCAATCATACAAAAATTGGTCCATATCGGTTCATAATCATGGTTGCCATTCGGGCCAAAAATAATCTACCAAAATTTTATTTCTATAGAAAATTATGTCAAAATTTTATTTCTATAGAAAATTTTGTCAAAATTTTTTTTCTATAGAAAATTTTGTCAAAATTTTATTTCAATTGAAAATTTTATCAAAATGTTATTTCTATAGAAGATTTTGTTAAAATTTTATTTCTATAGAAAATTTTGTCAAAATTTTATTGCTATAGAAAATTTTGTCAAAATTTTACTTCTATGGAAAATGTTGTCAATATTTTGTTTTGTCAAAATTTTATTTTGTCAAAATTTTATTTTTATAAAAAAAATTTAAAACTTAATTATATACGTATTTAATCGGCCTTTTTTAGTTTAATATATACCACGTATGGACTACTTTGCAATTTAGAAGACGGTGTTTGGAAGTTTTAAGATACCTTGCCATCGGCAAGTGCTACCGCAACCCAAGTTATTCGATTGTGGATGACAGTCTTCAGTAGAAGTTTCTACGCAATCCATGGTTTAGGGTACATAAGCTTCGGCCTGGCCGAACTTACGACGTATATGCACTGAAAAAAAAGCATGCCCGGTTCCAAAGATTTTGTCTTTACTTTAAAAATTGTGGCATTGATTCCGAGCCAAAGAAGCGGAGAATGCAAGTAAGGATACTTTTAAGACACAATTCTCTTTAAAATGTGGGTTTTGTGTACTTGCTTCTAGGAAGCAAATTTTAATTTTTCGCTTTTTCAGCTTTGTTTCTTCATATGCTATAAAAGTCATTTAAAAACGAGTTAACGACAACTTTATTTTCCAAATTAAGACTTGACTTCCAGTAGAAATTATGATATGTTTCAAGTAATAAACGTCTTTAAAATGAAGTGTTGAAAAATATGTCCTATATTTGAACCATTTTTTGCTTTGTAGTCAAGATGGAAAAAGGCAACAAATTTAAAGACAATTTCATTAAATGTAAAGAATTTTTCTGAGTTATTAAAGTCAAGTTGACCTTAGCCAAATTTTTTTTCTTTAATGTTATGATACCCATGTTTAAGTGAAATGACTTAATTATAAGGATAATACGACTTCATTGAAAAGTTTATCGACTTTTGGACAAGGACAAAAAACTTTATGGTAGAGAATTGCGTCTTCCGTGCTAAGCAAAATTTGCATTCGTATTTTAAAGACATGAAATCTTTGACCGCACGACAATATTTTTTTCAGTGTACTTGTTTTTTTTTTAATTTTGTAGAAGGAGTACAATTAGCAGTATAGTGTACTAAATTTTATTGAAATCGGTTCAGATTTAGATATAGCTCCCATATATATCTTTCGCCAGATGTGGACTTATATGGGCCCAGAAGCAGGAGTTTTACACTGATTTGTTTGAAATTTTTCACAAAGAGTACAATTGTTGTAAGTGTGCTAAATTTGATTGCAATCGGTTCAGATTTAGATATAGCTCCCATATATATCTTTCGCCCAATATGGACTTATATTAACCCAGAAGCCAGAATTTTACGCCGAATTGCTTGAAATTTTGCACGAGAAGTACAATTATTAGTGTAGTCATGTGTTCTAAATTTTATTGAAATCGGATTTAGATATAGCTCTCATATATATATTTCGTCCGATTTAAACTCATATGACCGCAGAAGTCAAAGTTGTACTTTGATTTATGTGAACTTTTGCACAGGCACTAAAACTAACATTCTAATTATGCTTGCTAAATTTGGTTTAAATCGGTTCAGATTTAGATATAGTTCCCATATATATGTTTCGCCCTAGTTAGACTCATATAACCACAGAGAACAAAGTTTTAATCCAGATTTACTTGAAACTTTGCACAGGGTGTAAAATTAAGGTTCTGGATATGCATGCCCATGTTGGTTTAAATCCGGTCAGATTTAGATATAGTTCCCATATATATCTTTCGCCCGATTTTCCATCATATGACCACAGAGGTCAAAGTTGTAGTCCGATTTGCGTGAAATTTTGCACAGGAAGGTTAATTAACATTGTAACGACCCAGCAAAAAAGCGTCGTCAAAAAAGTAGTGAAAATGTTCTTTTTGTATCCGGAAGTGGTGCAAAATTGCCGCATGAATTTAACATTGCAAAAGTTCGTTATCATGAATCATGCATTCGAAAAAATTTCTTTTTGAAGTATGTTCACCATATTTAAGCGACTTCAATACTAAAATTCCTTTGTCTCCCAAAATTCAACCCATAGTGCAATCCCTCTCGAGAGTACAACCTAAAACATGCAGCGACCATAGGTTTCTTGGTTACCCTTATAGACTTGTATATATCCCACATGGCGTAAACCACAAGACCCATACACGCACATTTACATATCCACATGAGAGGAGTTACGAATATATTGTAATATTTTCCATCTTGGCTTGTCTATCTATGGATGGCATTATAACAAAACGGTGAAGTCATCCAAGCAGATTATGTAAATTTCGTTTCACATTTTTTTTGCGTTTTCTTAGTCGGCTTTCGGGTAAGTTGTCCCTTTTCACAGGTTTCTTGTGGCGCTAATCACACACACAAACACACATGCACATGTATGTAGAATATGTAGAATATTTTTTTTAACATTTAGCACCTCTGTATATATATAAATGGGAATATAGATATGTGTGTGTGTGGCAGAGTTTATCTTTGTATGGGATTGTGTGTATGCTTGTATGCGGGATACGGATGTGGCTGACTATAATAAGGGTAATTTAAAAACTATGGGAGGTTGAACATTGACAATATTTATTAGTTTGCCGGTTAAAAGACATAGCCCAAATATAAAGCCATCAGCACCAGCATACGACATAGAGAGTATATGGTGTTAAGCGATAAGTGACTTAATTTGTGACACACTCCCAACTCTACCCACTCTGCCTCAACATAAAAAGTGAAACAAAATGAACATAAATGCTGGGAAAAAAGAAAATAGTATATCTTTTCGTTTAAGTTCTAATATTTTTTCAAGAAGCTACTTAATGGCTTGTTTAAGTTCACCCACATATAACTCGTTGTGACACAAAACGTGTGCTCTGTGTTCTTTTTGTGTGTGTGTTGTTTTTTTGAATAACTAATCGGCTTAAAACCTGATGGAGTGTGGGATATGTTTTGTATGTGCTACTAAGTATACATAAATTAAAAATTTCATCTCTAGTGATGGTATTTAAACGCGTAAATGTTTTCGAAGAAGTTTTTGCTATATCCTTTCACTTTAACTATAATCCTTAAAGTTTTAAGTTTGTTAACTCGGTCTAGCAAATAATAGATAGTATCTTTAAACATATCTTTGGAAAGCGAAACAAGCCAGCAGTAACCAGAAGTCGGACAAAACTATTCACTTGTTGCCTTAAAGACTCGATAATTCATTAATAAATTTTTATACCCTCCATCATAGGCTGGGGGTATATTAACTTTGTCATTCTGTTTGTAACACATCGAAATATTGCTCTATATATATATTCTGGGTCATGGTGAAATTCTGAGTCGATCTAAGCATGTCTATCCGTCCGTCTGTTGAAATCACGCTATCTTCCGAGCGAAACAAGCTATCGAAACTTGGCATAAGTAGCTGTTATTGATGTAGGCCGGATGGTATTGGAAATGGGCATATCGGTCCACTTGTACGTATAGCCCCCATATAAACCAACCCCCAGATTTGGCTTGCGGAGCCTCTAAGAGAAGCATATTTCATCCGATCTGGCTGAAATTTGGTACGTGGTGTTAGTATATGGTCTCTAACAACCATGCAAAAATTTGTACATATCGGCCCATAATTATATATAGCCCCCATATAAATCGGTCCCCAGATTTGACCTCCAGAACCGATTCGATTGAAATTTGGAACGTGGTGTTAATATATGGCCGCTAACAACAATGCCAAAATTGGTGCATATCGGTCTATAGCTATATATATAGGCAATCCCCAATCACACAGAAATTGTTCATATCGGTTCATAATCATGGTTGCCATTCGAGCCTAAAATAATCTAAAAAAATTTTATTTATATAGAAAATTTTGTCAAAATTTTATTTCTATAGAAAAATTTTTCACTATATTTCACACTGTGGAACATTATAAGTTAGTGCATATGTTTGTAACACCCAGAAAGAGACGAGATAGACACATGGTGTCTTTGGCAATAATGCTCAGGGTGGGTCCCTGAGTCGATATAACCATGTCCGTCCGTCCGTCCGTCCGTCTGTCTGTGAATACATTTTTGTGATCAAAGTCTAGGTCGCAATTTAAGTCCAATCGACTTCAAATTTGGCACATTTTCCTAATTTGGTTCAGAATAGAACCCTATTGATTTTGGAAAAAATCGGTTCAGATTTAGATATAGCTCCCATATATCTTTCGCCCGATATGCACTAATATGGACCCAGCAGCCAGAGTTTTATACCGATTTGCTTGAAATTTTGTACAAACATAACACTTAGTCGTATAGTTAAGTGTGCAAAATTTGATTGAAATCGGTTCAGATATAGATATAGCTCCCATATATATCTTTCGCCCGATATGGGCTTATATGGCCCCAGAAGCCAGATTTTTGGCCGAATTTGGTTGAAATTTTGCACTAGGAGTACAATTATAGTCAAGTGTGCAAAATTTAATTGAAATCGGTTCAGATTTAGATATAGCTCCCATATATATCTTTCGTCCGATATGGACTAATATGGTCCTAAAAGCCAGAGTTTTGGCCGAATTTGGTTGAAATTTTGCACTAGGAGTACAATTAGTAGTATAGTCAAGTGTGCAAAATTTGGTTGAAATCGATTCAGATTTAGATATAGCTACCATATATATCTTTCGCTCGATACGGACTAATATGGTCCTAAAAGCCAGAGTTTTGGCCCAATGTGGTTGAAATTTTGCACAGGGAGTAGATTTAGCATTGTAGCTATGCGTGCCAAATTTGGTTGAAATCAATGCAGATTTAGATATAGCTCCCATGTATATCTTTCGCCCGATATGCACTTATATGGACCCAGAAGCCAGAGTTTTATCCCGATTAGCTTGAAATTTTGCACAAGGAGTACAATTGGTAGTATAGTCAAATGTGCCAAATTTGATTGAAATCGGTTCAGATTTAGATATAGCTTCCATATATATTTTTCGCCCGATATGGACTTATATGGCCCCAGAAGCCAGAATTCGGGCCCAATTTGGTTGAAATTTTGCACTAGGAGTACAATTAGTAATATAGTCATGTGTGCCAAATTTGATTGAAATCGGTTCAGATTTAGATATATAAATGGTCAAAATACCAACATTTTCCTTGTTAAATCGCCACTCCTTAGTCGAAAAGTTGTAAAAATTACTCTAATTTTCCTAAACTTTTAATACATATATATCGAGCCATAAATCATAAATAAACTTTTGCGAAGTTTCCTTAAAATTGCTTCAGATTTAAATGTTTCCCATATTTTTTTACTAAAATTGTGTTCCACCCTAGTACATTAGCCATCTTAAATTTTGAGTCTATAGATTTTATAGAAGTCTATCAAATTCTGTCCAGATCGAGTGATATTTAAATGTATGTATTTGGGACAAACCTTTATTTATAGCACCCAACACATTTGACGGATGTGATATGGTATCGAAAATTTAGATCTACAAAGTGGTGCAGGGTATAATATAGTCGGCCCCGCCCGACTTTAGTCTTTCCTTACTTGTGTTTTTTTCTTTTTGAGTGTAGTAAAAAACCTTAGCTTTCACACAAAAAAGTTTTATTCTCATGTCAATATCCATTCAAAAGTTATAGAATTATTTTCGAAAAAAGCGATTTGGAGCCACTGTGCGTTGGTAGTTTTCAGGTAAGAGATTCAACGATTAACTCGCCACTTTTTTTAGCGTCAAAATATAGCTTTTCTTGTATAAAAATTCTTCTTTCGATTTTCCCCACTTCTTGGAACATTACTAACCGCTTAACAATTTCTTTGGTGATTGTGAGTTTATTAATTTTTGATTTCCCCCAGAGATTGCCTCCATATCTATAGGTAAAATATTAAATTTATCATTTTGGTATGTTATGCTCAACTTATGCTTTGTGATTTCAAGTTGATATCATAAATTTTGCCGTGTATTTAATCTAACCAGTTTTTTTTTTATTTAATTTTCTAGCGATTTTATTTCTTTTATTTCATTTTTCCTTGTTACTGCTGCTGCTGTGCTGCGATTGTAATTTTACGCACTGCGGTATGCAAAATAATATTTTGTGTTTTGTTTTTTGCTCTGACACATATACATACATGCATATATACACATAGCCATACATACACTTATACCCATACTGGTATAATTTATCAACATAGAGTCATAAACCAAAGGAATTTATTACATTTCCTTACAACACCCAATTCATAGAATGATTCATTTTTTTGCGAGTTTGATATAGAAACGGGAGGTGGAGACACATCAGCATATGAAAAGCATACATGTGTGTATTCTGTATGTGTATGTTGGTATGCCGTTCCATTACATTGCACTGATTTGGAGTTGGATATCAAAAAGCGAAATTCCCTCCTTAAAAAAAAAAACAAGCAGCCAACGAATTGTATGAATAACGCCCATCTAAAAATGTTGCACGAAGATGCTTTGCTTTATAATTGCTGTTCGTGGTCATGCCATTCTCTCCCTTTCGTTCTCTTCTCTTCACTTGGTGTTGTTGTTGTTGCACATACACACATACCTACCATACGTACATACCCAGCGGGAAAATTGCGAAGTACCTCAAAAATCATGCCTTCTTAACCCATGATTTTGGGATCCTTAACACCTTCCCATATGCCTTCTCCTATCATGCATGCTAAAATGCCTTGCACTTCCTTTCTATAAAATGCCCGCAAACATTATTCTGTGCCTTCTTTGGGAATTGGAAAAAGAAGGACATACATTGTTGTTATAAGAACGAAAATTAAATTTTTTATATAATCATCAAACAAACATTTGTATCAATATTTTTAACAGATTTGCCTCAAAACTAGAATTTGCTGTTATTTCGCAAGATGATTCATATTTAGATATAGTTCTTAATTTTAGTTCCAGAGCATGTAATGCGCTATTCTCATCCATTTGCCAGAAATATGGAAATTAGTATCCCTCCCCGCCTTCCAGTGTATTTAAAATAGAATATATCTTTATATCCTCCACCATAGGAACATAAAAAAGCAGTAGAAAAGTGACGTTTTGTATTCGAAACAGCGCTTCTGGCGATGTCTTCAAATTTTCGTTTTTTTGGGATTAAGTTGGACATATATGTAGTTAGTTGTAGATCAATTTACCCACACATTTTCCATTGGTTTTACTTTATACGTTTGTTTTGATCGTAATATTTCTATTTGTCTTCTATATTAGTTGTTGTTGTTATAATGTTGTTGTGAGAGCATACACACAGAAAAATTTATTTGACTTCAAATCTTTTGACCTTTCCTTAAGGATTTCGTTATTGAATCTGAGATATTGTTTTTTTTAATATAAAGTCACTTTTTTGGAAGCTAACTAGCTCTAGATCTAGGCTCTGTGAATTTAAAGCTAGGATACAGGTCTCATATATTTTTTTTCGTTCACGATTTGCGATATATCAACACAGGTATACAGCTATAAATAAATTACGAATAAAAATCCAAATTGTAAAATACATTTTAATGCAACAAATGTTTTCTTATTTTCAAATAAATTTTTAACCAAAAATGCAAAATCCTCCAAATAAGTATTAGCCTATTTTGAAGTTTTTTTATCTTTAATACATTTTTTTTCTTCTTTATATTAAGTGAAATTGGCCTCACTTTATGGTCCTATAACTTTGATAGAGGCTCGCACATTTCAAAGATTCGTGTACTAAATTTAAATAAAATAGATTTTAATTTAAGATTATAAACTTTTTTCAATTATGTTTTTTTTGTATATGTGCAATTTTATCTTAAATCTTAAACACCCACCACCATGAATCAAATATTAGGGTTTCCTTTGAAATTTCAGGGGGGTTTGAGGACAAATCAAGCAGAGCAGTTCAACCAATACACTTCCCGGAGATGAATTTAAAGATTTTACTTATGAAGACTATATCAGATTCTGGATTTGTAAGAACCATTTTTGTTTAAGAGGAATCATTAACATCTCTTGTAAGTGTGCAAGAAAATTATAAAATAACGTTTTGATTGGAAATCTTAAATCTGTAGATTTTCACCCGAGAAGTAAAATCTGGAAACTTTACATTGAGTTTCAAGCAATTTTCATGAGCGGTGCGCCTTCTATAGCCTCAAGAAGTGAAATTTCAGGCAAATCGGATAAAAACTACGGTTTTTAGAAACCCAAGGAGTTAAATCGGGAAATCGTTCTTATGGGGGCTATACTGCAACACTGACCGATACTCACCATTTTCAGCGTATCTCTTTATGATCCAAAAATAATTCTAGATTTCGAATTTCATACAAATTGGATAAAAACTACGGTTTTTATAATCCCAAGAAATAAAATCCGGAGATCGGTTATTATTGGGGATATACCGAAACATGAACCAATATACGCCCTTTTCGGCACACCTCTTTATTGTCATAAAATACTTCTAGATTTCCTATTTCAGGCAAATTGGAAAAAAATACAGTTTCTATAAGTCCAAGAAGTAAAATCAAGAGATTGGTCTATATGGGGGATATACCAAAACATGGACCGATACTCACCATTTTCGGCACGCCTATTTATAGTCCTAAAATACCTCTAGATTTCCAATTTCAGGCAAATTGGATAAAAACTACGGTTTCTATAAGCCCAAAACCCCAAATCGGGAGGTCGGTTTATATGGGGACCATACCAAAACATTGACCGATGCTCACCATTTTTGGCATACCTCTTTATGGTCCAAAAATACCTCCAGATTTCCAATTTCAGGCAAATTGGATAAAAACTTCGGATTCTAGAAGCCCAAGAAGTAAAATCAGGAAATCGGTCTATATGGGGGCTATACCAAAACATGGACCAATACTCACCATTTTCGGCACGCCTATTTATGGTTCTAAAATACCTGTAGATTTCCAATTTCAGGCAAATTGGATAAAAACTACGATTTCTATAAGCCCAAGACCCCAAATCGGGAGGTCGGTTTATATGGGGACTATATCAAAACCTGGACCGATATTGCCCATCTTCGAGCTTGACCTGCCTGCAGACAAAAGACGAGCTTGTGCAAAATTTCAGCATGATTGCTTCATTATTGAAGACTGTAGCGTGATTACAACAGACAGTCAGCCAGACGGACAGACGGTCATGGTTATATCGTCTTAGCATTTCTCCCTGATCAAGAATATATATACTTTATATAGTCGGAAATCGATATTTCGATGTGTTACAAACGGAATGACAAACTTATTATACCCCCGTCACCATTCCATGGTGGTGGGTATAAAAAAAAATTAAAAAGTATAGCACTTGTTGTATTACATATCAGCCACCCTGTACATATGGGGAGGTATATATATAACTAACTAAACATAGTAAAAGTGCTTGTCACTCAAAAAAAGTTTGTTCAAAATTTCAAAAAATTGGCTGAGTAATATGG
Source organism: Haematobia irritans (assembly GCF_050003625.1). Taxonomy (NCBI): domain Eukaryota; kingdom Metazoa; phylum Arthropoda; class Insecta; order Diptera; family Muscidae; genus Haematobia; species Haematobia irritans. The sequence goes on from NC_134398.1 coordinate 196,436,551, forward strand.
GATATAAACTCAAATCGACCGATTATATATACGGGTGCTATATATATACCTGACATGATCTCTTTGAAAATTGTTCCCTTGAATTAATACCAGTTTGGGGGTCAAATACCCCACTGTTCGATGGGATACTTTGTACAAGTAGCTACTATTTATGTAGGTCGGATGGTATTTTGATTGGTACGATCCAATCGAAATAGGAAATTTTATGTTAACTGATCAAGAACTGATTTAACTTATATAGGTATTTAATCTACCTCCATGTACATTAAGGCAATGTTAAGAGGTTTTAAGATACCTTGTCTTTAGTAGAACTTTCTTCGTAATACATGGTGGCTAGTCCATAAGACTCGCCCTGCCTGACGGTCGTATTTACTTATTTTTATATTTAGTGCGGTTAAATAAATAAACATAAATCTTTCTAAATAATTAATAATTAAATTAATAATAACAAAAATCTATAACTTGCCTAGGGTAGAATCTGTTCGAACCCACCAATGATCCCATACTCATTCTTTGTTGCCTGCCAAGCTATTAATTTGTTTATGTCTAGTTACTCCTAACTTTGGCCTTCTAGAATACATTCTCTGTAACATATAAAAGATCCGATACCCATTATACGTTCACTTCCAACAGAAGGGAACGCGGAATGACTTCACGTGTAGCTTATGTTTACCTTTTGGCGCCCACATCACATAAATGTGTCGTAGGCCAGTGGATGAGTGTAGGACTACCAATAACGAGGACCCCGGTTCAAATCCCCACGGAGCAGAAAAATAAAAATACACTTGAGGTAAATATTAAAATCACAAAAATAAGATAAACTGTATAGGAAAAGTAAGTCAAATTAAATTCTAACGTAAAAGGCATGAGGGCAAATATTCAGTTCATAGACAACCTTGCCTTCAAAATATTTATTTTTACAAGCTTTCTTTTATGCCTTCCTGCCCAGACCTTTTTGAGGGCCTTCTTTGGAAGGCATGATTTTTGTACTTAGTATGAAGGCCTGATAACATGGCATCGACGACACCACCTCTAGAAGGCATATGAATAGAAGCGAGAGGCAAGGCCTTGGTCTCCAATCCAATCCAATGTTATTTTGAAATGAACACGTAATGCAGCGCCCAGGCCTTATAGCTACCCGGACAGCACTTCCATCATCGATTCCACGTCGCTTCCATTTCCCGCTGGGTACTACATTAAACATCCCAGCGGGAAAATTGCGAAGTACCGCAAAAATCATGCCTTCTTAACCCATGATTTTGGGATCCTTAACACCTTCCCATATGCCTTCTCCTATCATGCATGCTAAAATGCCTTGCACTTCCTTTCTAAAAAATGCCCGCAAACATTATTCTGTGCCTTCTTTTGGAATTGGAAAAAGAAGGCCCTACATTGTTGTTATAAGAACGAAAATTCAGTTTTTTTATATAATCATCAAACAAACATTTATATCAACATTTTTAACAGGACACGGTTTTAATCCGATTTGCATCAAAACTAGAATTTGCTGTTATTTCGCAAGATGATTTAAATTTAGATATAGTTCGTGATTTTAGTTCTAGAGCATGTAATGCGCTATTCTCATCCATTTGGCAGAAATTTGGAAATGAGTATCCCTCCCCGCCTTCCAGTGTATTTAAAATAGAATATATCTTTATACCCTCCACCATAGGAACAAAAAAAGCAGTAGAAAAGTGAAGTTTTGTATTCGAAACAGCGTTTCTGGCGATGTCTTAAAATTTGAGTATTTTTTTGGATTAAGTTGGACATAGTTAGTTGTAGATCAATTTACCCACATATTTTCCATTGGTTTTACTTTATACGTTTGTTTTGATCGTGATATTTCTATTTGTCTTCTATATTAGTTGTTGTTGTTATAATACAGTTTTGTAATGTTGTTGTGAGAGCATACACACAGAAAAATTTATTTGACATCAAATCTTTTGACCTTTCCTTAAGGATTTCGTTATTGAATCTGAGATATTGTTTTTTTTTTAATATAAAGTCACTTTTTTTGAAGCTAACTAGCTCTAGATCTAGGCTCTGTGAATTTAAAGCTAGGATACAGGTCTCATTTTTTGAATTTTCGTTCACGTTTTGCGATATATCAACACAGGTATACAGCTATATATAAATAAATTTCGAATAAAAATCCAAATTGTAAAATACATTTTAATGCAACAAATATTTTCATGTTTTCAAATAAATTTTTAACCAAAAATGCAAAATTCTCCAAATAAGTATTAGCCTATTTACGGCCATTTTCATGTAGCTCCGTTAGGCTTTAACTGCCAGTTAACAGAAAGAAAAATGAAAATATCTTTTCTCTGGTTAACTTTAACTGAAAAATTTTCAGCAGTTAAGTTTCTAACTGGCATATGGAATATATATGCAAGATGACAGATATGTACATAGCACGATTTAGGAGTTCGTTAGCTAACGTAGCACTAACGGAGCTTCATGAAAATGGGGGTTAGAAGTTTTTTTATCTTTAATACAAGGGTTCAATATCACAGTTAATTAAAAGATTATTCTCTTAAATCATTTTTTTTCTTCTTTATATTAAGTGAAATTGGCCTTACTTTAAGGTCCTATAACTTTGATAGAGGCGCGAACATTTCAAAGATTCGTGTACTAAATTTAAATAAAATAGATTTTAATTTAAGATTATGAACTTTTTTCAATTTTTTTTTTGTATATGTGCAGTTTTATCTCTACATGGTTACTATAGTTTGTTCTCCCTTGCTTTTGAAAAATAAATTTAAAAAAAAAAATAAAAAGTATAGCACTTTTTTTATTACATATCAATATGGGGAGGTATATATAACTCCGATCAGGTTTGAACTAAACATAGAAAACGTGCTTGCCACTCAAAAAAATGTTTGTTCAAAATTTCAAAAAATTGGCTGAGTAATATGGGATATAAACTCAAATCGGACGATTAGATATACGGTCGCTATTTATATACCTGACACGATCTCTTTGAAAATTGACAGAGATACTACTATTGACGAGCAAACGTTTTGTTCCCTTGAATTAATACCAGTTTGGGGGTCAAATACCCCACTGTGCGACGGGATACTTTGTACAAGTAGCTACCATTTATGTAGGTCGGATGGTATTGCAAATGAGCTATATCGGACCACATTTAGGTGTAGCCCACGATCCTCTTGGAGGAGACAATTTTATCACATCCGGTGGAAATTTGATACGTGGCCTGTAACAACGAGGCAAAAATTAGTCCATAGCGATCCCCCGATTTTATTTCCTGCTATTTCTGGAGGTGAAAAATTCATTCGATCCAGTTGAAATGTGATACGTGGTGTTAGTAACTGGTCTCTAACAACGATGCAAAAGTGGCCCATATCGGTCAAAAAAATATATGTAGCCTCCATAAAAAGCAATTTCCATTATTTATTTATTATTTAATTTATTATAATTATAAATTATGTTACAATAAACTTATTTATACGGGCACTAGCAACTAGAGGCTATCGGCCTAAGCAATTTCCATATTTGATTTCCGGCGCTTCTGCAGGGGCATATTTCATACGATCCAATCGAAATTGGAAATTTTATGTTAACCGATCAAGAACTGATTTTGCTTATATAGGTATTTCATCTACCTCCATGTAAATTAAGGCAATGTTAAGAGGTTTTAAGATACCTTGTCTTTAGTAGAACTTTCTTCGTAATACATGGTGGATGGTCCATAAGACTCGGTCTGCCTGACATTACGGTCGTATTTACTTATTTGTATAGTGCTGTTAAATAAATTAACATAATTCTTTCTAAATAATTAATAATCAAATTAATAATAACAAAAATCTATAACTTTGCCTATGGTAGAATCTGTTCGAACCCACCAATGATCCCATACTCATTCTTTGTTGGCTGCCAAGCTATTAATTTGCTTATGTCTAGTTACTCCTAACTTTGGCCTTCTAGAAGACATTCTCTGTAACATATAAAAGATCCGATACTCATTATACGTTCACTTCCAACAGAAGGGAATGCGGAATGACCTCACGTGTAGCTTAAGTTTACCTTTTGGCGCCCACATCACATAAATGTGTCGTAGGCCAGTGGATGAGTGTAGGACTACCAATAACGAGGACCCCGGTTCAAATCCCGACGGAGCAGAAAAATAAAAATACACTTGAGGTAAATATTAAAATCACAAAAATAAGATAAACTGTATAGGAAAAGTAAGTCAAATTAAATTCTAACGTAAAAGGTATGAGGGCAAATGTTCAGTTCATAGACAACCTTGCCTTCAAAATATTTATTTTTACACGCTTTCTTTTATGCCTTCCTGTCCAGGCCTTTTTGAGGGCCTTCTTTGGAAGGCATGATTTTTGTACTTAGTATGAAGGCCTGATAACATGGCATCGACGACACCACCTCTAGAAGGCATACGAATAGAAGCGAGAGATCCAATGTTATTTTGAAATGAACACGTAATCCAGCGCCCAGGCCTTATAGCTACCCGAACAGCACTTCCATCATCGATTCCACGTCGCTTCCATTTCCCGCTGGGATGTGAAATCTTCGAATTTCATTCAAACACTCACATTTACTGGTGTTCACATTCAAGCTTTGAGAAAATAACTGGGCTTTTGTGTAGAGGATTTTCCTTTGTTGAAAATTTTCAATTGAAAATGAAAATTTTCAAATTTTTTTTCGCTGGGCTTTAGCGGTGCTATGCGATAGCGATGTTATGTTTTGCTATGGTGTGTGTATGTGTACGAGAGAGCGTATGTTTTGTATTTAATTTCATTTGCAATTGCATATGAATGCCATGTGTAATCCCAGTGGGAAATTTCATGACCCGTAATGCTTTATGGCAGAACTCCTTAGCCATGCTGGAGGCCTTTTAAAGACATTACAATTTCCTTTCCATTTAAGATCCCAGCAAAAATTGTTTTCTAACGTCATAACTTTAAAAGCACTTCAAAAAGAAAAATGTCCTCACAAGTATGTTCTTTATTTTAACTACACAGGAAGTTCTTTTAATTAAATTTTTTATAACACTTTTTTTTCACATTTCTAATAGGTAATAAAAAGTGGGTGAAAAAAATGCTAAGTCCATTCCGGCAAATTGGCAAGAAAACATTAGCATGCATTAAAAATTATAAAAATAATTTGGCACATATTCGTCTTTTGTCTGCACGCAGGTCAAGTCCGAAGATGGGCTATATCGGTTCAGGTTTTGATATAGCTCCCCTATAAATCGATCCCCCGATTTGGGGTCTTGGGCTTCTAGAAACTGTAGTTTTTATTCGATGTGCCTTAAATTGGAAATCTAGAGGTATTTTAGGACCACAAAGAGGTGTGTCGAAAATGGTGTGTATCGGTCCATGCTTTAATATAGCCCCCCCTATTTTACTTCTTGGGCTTCTAGAAACTGTAGTCTTCATCCGATTCTCAGCAAAAAAAAGCGCCAAAAATGTAGTGAAAATGTTCTTTTTGGACCCGGTCTACAATTGGCGCAGAAGCGATGAATTATGAATTTAACATGGGCTTGTCATAGGACGGATGTCCACCATTTCAACAGCCATTGCACTGAATTTGCATCACTTCTTAAGGTATGATGCGAATTCAGTGTTTTGAATGTGAATAAAGAAATTTTGTGATATTTTGACAAACAAATAATTTTTAAAAGTTTTTTATGAGATTTAATGCATAAAAAAATCGCAATTTTTCCAGAATGGAGTTGGCATTTTTTTTTGGCAAAATTTAAATAATTTTTACCATTTTATTAATTCTTAATCTATTTTTAAACTATTTGAAACAAAAAATTTTAAAATTTCAATTAAAAATATGAAAAAAGCGAGTTATAAAAAATTGACTTAAATGAAGCCCTATCTTCTGATTTGACTTTTTGGGCTTCTAGACACCGCAATTTTTATACGATTTATCTGAAATTAAAAATCTAGAGCTAGTTTGAGTCCATAAAAAGGTGTGCCGAATATGGTTTTGTTTAGCCTCCGTACATCCTTATCTCTCGAAATGTCATTTCTATAGAAAATTTTGTCAAAATGTTTATTTATATTGAATTTTTTTCCAAAATTTTATTTCTATAGATTTATTTGTCAAAATTTTATTTCTGTAGAAAATGTTATCACAATTTTATTTCTATAGAAAATGTTTGTATTTGTATAGAAAATTTTTTCAAAATTTTATTTCTTTAGATAATTTTACCAAAATTTTATTTTTGTAGAAAATTTTCTCAAAATTTTTTTCTATTGAAAATTTTCTCAATATTTTAATTGTAAAGAAAATTTTCTCAAGATTTTATTTCTTTAGATAATTTTACCAAAATTTTATTTCTGTAGAAAATTTTCTCAAAATTTTATATCTATTGAAAATTTTATCACAATTTTATTGAGTCCATAAAAAGGTGTGCCGAATATGGTTTTGTTTAGCCTCCGTACATCCTTATCTCTCGAAATGTCATTTCTATAGAAAATTTTGTCAAAATGTTTATTTATATTGAATTTTTTTCCAAAATTTTATTTCTATAGATTTATTTGTCAAAATTTTATTTCTGTAGAAAATTTTATCACAATTTTATTTCTATAGAAAATGTTTGTATTTGTATAGAAAATTTTTTCAAAATTTTATTTCTTTAGATAATTTTACCAAAATTTTATTTCTGTAGAAAATTTTCTCAAAATTTTTTTCTATTGAAAATTTTCTCAATATTTTAATTGTAAAGAAAATTTTCTCAAGATTTTATTTCTTTAGATAATTTTACCAAAATTTTATTTCTGTAGAAAATTTTCTCAAAATTTTATATCTATTGAAAATTTTATCACAATTTTATTTCTATAGAAAATGTTTGTATTTGTATAGAACATTTTTTCAAAATTTTATTTCTTTAGATAATTTTACCAAAATTTTATTCATGTAGAAAATTTTCTCAAAATTTTATTTCTATTGAAAATTTTCTCAATATTTTATTTTTAAAGAAAATTTTCTCAAAATTTTATTTCTTTAGATAATTTTACCAAAATTTTATTTCTGTAGAAAATTTTCTCAAAATTTTATTTGTAACGAAAATTTTCTCAATATTTTATTTGTATAGAAGATTTTCCCAAAACTTTATTTCTATAGAAAATGTTCTCAAATTTTTATTTCTGTACAAAATTTAACTTAACTTTCTTTAAATTTTATTTCTATTGAACATTTTCTCAAAATTTTGTTATTTCAATAGAAGATTTTGTCAACATTTTATTTCTATAGAAAAAAATGTCTATTGAAAATTTTCTAAAAATTTTATTTCTTTCGATAACTTTGTCAAAATTTTATTTCAATAGAAAACTTTGTCAAAATTTTATTTCTGTAGAAAATTTTGTCAACATTTTATTGGTATAGAAAATTTTTTCAAACTTTTATTTGTATAGAATTTTATTTTTTCAACTTTTATTTGTATAGAATTTTTTTCTCAAAATTTTATTTCTGTAGAAAATTTTCTCAATATTTTATTTGTATAGAAAATTTTCTCAAAATTTTATTTCTATAGAAAATTCTTTCAAAATTTTATTTCTGTACAAAATTTAACTTACCATTCTTTTAATTTGATTTCTATTGAATATTTTCTCAAAATTTTGTTTCTATAGAAAATTTTGTCAAAAATTTATTTCAATAGAAAATTTTCTCAACATTTTATTTCTATGAAAACTTTTGTCAAAATGTTTATTTCTATTGAAAATTTTCTCAAAATTTTATTTCTATAGATAATTTTGTCAAAATTTTATTTCTGTACAAAATTTTGTCAATATTTTATAGCCATAGAAAATGTTGTCAATATTTTATAGCCATAGAAAATTTTGTCAACATTTTATTTCTATAGAAAATGTTGTCAACATTTTATTTCTATAGAAAATTTTTGCAAAATTTTATTTCTTTAGATAATTCTGCCAAAATTTTATTTCTATAGAAAATTTTGTTAAAGTTTTATTTCTATAGATTTTTTTTACAAAATTGTATTTCTAGAGAAAATTTTTTAAAAATTTTATTTCTAGAGAATTTTTTTTTCAAACTTGTATTTCTATAGAAAATTTTGTCTAAAAATATATTTCAATAGAAAATTTTCTCAACATTTTATTTCTATAAAAAATTTTGTCAAAATGTTTATTTCTATTGAAAATTTTCTTAAAATTTTATTTCTATAGATAATTTTCTCAATTTTTTTTTCTGTACAAAATTTTGTCAATATTTTATAGCCATAGAAAATGTTGTCAAATTTTTATTTCTATAGAAAATTTTGTCAATTTTTTATTTCTATAGAAAATTTTCTCAGTATGATATTTGTATAGAAAATTTTCTCAATATTATATTTGTATAGAAAATTTTCTCAAAATTTTATTTCTATAGAAAATTTTCGCAAAATTTTATTTCTTTAGATAATTTTGCCAAAATTTTATTTCTATAGAAAATTTTGTTAAAATTTTATTTCTAGAGAATTTTTTTCAAACTTATATTTCTAGAGAAAAATTTTTAAAAAATTTATTTCTATAGCAATTTTTTTCTCAAAATTTTATTTCTAAGAAAATTTTCTCAAAATTTTATTTCTAAAGAACATTTTTTCAAACGTTTATTTCTAAAGAAACTACGGGACCGGGCTTCATCGCCAAAAATTCATTGAGTTTTTCGACACACTGTTGTTGAGTTAATCCCCATCGAAATTTCTGAAGAATAATCACACGTGCGAGGTGAATATTTTATGTTGCCGTAATCAATACAAATTGCGGTTGTATGTCAAAACGTTCTGTGTATATATAACCTCAAAAATTTCAGATTTTAGGATGGAGCTTTCAGTTGACGGATTGGGGTTGCCCAATCTCGTCAAATAAAAGCCAACCAAATTAAGTAACATTATGCTCCTTAAACATATTTGGGGTGATCACATTCCTTCTCTAGGTGAAACCATGAAACATGCCTGATGCCGAGAAGGCTTCTCATATTTTCCCACTGGGATGCAACGAATAAATGTCGGTAATGTAATGTGAACTCTCATCTACGACCACTACAAACATGGATTTGTGCATTGTGTGCAAGTGAGTAGAGAGCAAGAAATTATTACTTCATTCTATTGCCAAGACTCCTAATGCTTATAGCTACAGTGGAACCATACACAGTGGACCAAAAGTGGCAAGAATATTGTAAAACTAAATATTAGTGTGAACAATGAAATGAAGAGAAACCAGAAAAAATCTAAAGGTTAAAGTGGCAGCCTGATTTGATTCAGGCTCACTAAGACTATTTAGTCCATTGTGATAAAGAATCTAATAAGGGTGAATCTTGGGACCGCTCTCGCTTCTCTGGATAATCTTAAGAAGAAATTTCGATGGAAATAGCCCTAGGAAACGCACCACTTTCGTATAGCGTCCGATGTCCTTGTTAGCCGTTTGAAGGTTTAATGTCAGTTAACACATCACTAGAGTAGTATGTGGATAATAAATATCAAGTGCTTTTACTACCACAACTACCCTAGTGGATTTGGATCCCTGGTATGTATGGACGAGTTCCAGTTCTGGTAAAAATTTTGGACCGGTCACTTTAACATGGGTTTGACATTGACGGGGCTATCTTATATTTTAGGACACGACAGTGACTCATTCCCAAGGACACGATCTGGAACAACTTAGTAGTATTACCCCATGGACAGGTCCTTATGAGTCAGTCTGTAAGAAACTCTTAGCAACAAGTTCCACAATATCCAAAGTGGTGTTAGTTATAAACCCGGGTCTATATTAAAATTTTTCGAATATCAAATTGTCACTTATCTCTTCATATAAAAATAAATAGGTGTTGTACACACGGTTGCCACAGTTGGTAGAATTTTACCAAAAGTGGTAGATTTTTTTATTGTTTATTAGATTGATAGAATTCTTGACAAAATACCCCTCTCCATTTAAAATTTACTTCAATTTGATATAGAAATAAAATTTTGATAACATTTTCCATAGAAATAAAATTTGGACAAAATTTTCTATGGAAATAAAATTTTGACAAAATATTCTATAGAAATAATATTTTGACAAAATTTTCTAAAGAAATAAAATTTTGACAAAATTTTCTCTAGAAATGAAATTTTGACAAAATTTTCTATAGAAATAAAATTTTGACAAAATTTTTTATGAAAATAAAATTTTTATAAAATTTCCTATGAAAATAAAATTTTGACAAAATTTTCTATGGAAATAAAATTTTGACAAAATTTTCTCTAGAAATGAAATTTCGAAAAAATTTTCTATAGAAATAAAATTTTGACAGCATTTTCTATAGAAATGAAATTTTGACAAAATTTTCTATAGAAATAAAATTTTGACAAAATTTTCTATAGAAATAAAATTTTGACAAAATTTTCTATAGATATAAAATGTTGACAAAATTTTCTATAGAAAAAAAAATTTTGAAAAAATTTTCTATAGAAATAAAATTTTGACAAATTTTTCTATAGAAATAAAGTTTTGACAAAATTTTCCATAGAAATAAGATATCGACAAAATTTTCTATAGAAATAAAATTTTGAGTAAATTTTCTATTGAAATTTTGACAAAATTTTCTATAGAAATATAATTTTGACAAAATTTTCTATAGAATTTTCTATGGAAATAAAATTTTGACGAAATTTTCTATAAAAATAAAATTTTGAGAACATTTTCTATAAATACAAAATGTTGGCAAAATTTTATATAGATGTAAAATGTTGACAAAATTTTCTATAGAAATAAAATTTTTACATATTTTTTATAGAAATAAAATTTTGACAACAATTTCTATAGAAATAAAATTTTGAGTAAATTTTCTATAGAAATACAATTTTGACAAAATTTTCTATAGATATAAAATGTTGACAAAATTTTCTATAGAAATAAAATGATGACAAAATTTCCTATAGAAATAAAATTTTGACAACATTTTCTATAGAAATAAAATTTTGACAAAATTTTCTATAGAAATAAAATGATGACAAAATTTTCTATAGAAATAAATTTTTGAGTACATTTTCTATAGAAATAAAATTTTGACAAAATTTTTTATAGAAATAAAATTGTGACAAAATTTTCTATAGAAATAAAATTTTGACAAAATTTTTTATGAAAATAAAATTTTGATAAAAATTTCTATGGAAATAAAATTTTCTATAGAAATACAATTTTCTCTAGAAATAAAATTTTGACAACATTTTCTATAGAAATAAAATTTTTACAAAATTTTCTATAGAAATAAAATTTCGGCAAAATTGTATATATAAATAAAGGGTGATTCTTTTGATGTTAGGATTTTCATGCATTAGTACTTGACAGATCACGTGGGATTTCAGACATGGTGTCAAAGAGAAAGATGCTCAGTATGCTTTGACATTTCATCATGAATAGACTTACGATCTGCCACAACGTCGAATTTTCAGTGAATGGGCCCTATAAAAGTTGGCAGAAAATCCGCTTTTTTATCGACAAATTTTGTTCAGCGATGAGGCTCATTTCTGGTTGAATGGCTACGTAAATAAGCAAAATTGCCGCATTTGGAGTGAAGAGCAACCAGAAGCCGTTCAAGAACTGCCCATGCATCCCGAAAAATGCACTATTTGGTGTGGTTTGTACGCTGGTGGAATCATTGGACCGTATTTTTTCAAAGATGCTGTTGGACGCAACGTTACGGTGAATGGCGATCGCTATCGTTCGATGCTAACAAACTTTTTGTTGCCAAAAATGGAAGAACTGAACTTGGTTGACATGTGGTTTCAACAAGATGGCGCTACATGCCACACAGCTCGCGATTCTATGGCCATTTTGAGGGAAAACTTCGGAGAACAATTCATCTCAAGAAATGGACCGGTAAGTTGGCCACCAAGATCATGCGATTTGACGCCTTTAGACTATTTTTTGTGGGGCTACGTCAAGTCTAAAGTCTACAGAAATAAGCCAGCAAATATTCCAGCTTTGGAAGACAACATTTCCGAAGAAATTCGGGCTATTCCGGCCGAAATGCTCGAAAAAGTTGCCCAAAATTGGACTTTCCGAATGGACCACCTAAGACGCAGCCGCGGTCAACATTTAAATGAAATTATCTTCAAAAAGTAAATGTCATGGACCAATCTAACGTTTCAAATAAAGAACCGATGAGATTTTGCAAATTTTATGCGTTTTTTTTTAAAAAAAAGTTATCAAGCTCTTAACAAATCACCATTTATAATTTTAACAAAATTTTCTATAGAAATAAAATTTTGACAAAATTTTCTATAGAAATAAAATTTTGAGTAAATTTTCTATTGAAATAAAATTTTGAGTAAATTTTCAATAGAAATAAAATGTTGGCAAAATTTTCTATAGAATTTTCTATGGAAATAAAATTTTGACAACATTTTCTATAGAAATAAAATGTTGGCAAAATTTTCTATATAAATAAAATTTCGACAAAATTTTCTATAGAAATACAATTCTGACAAAATTTTCTAAAGAAATAAAATTTTGACAAAATTGTCTATAGAAATAAAATTTCGACAAAATTTTCTATAGAAATACAATTTTGACAAAATTTTCTAAAGAAATAAAATTTTTACAAAATTTTCTGTAGAAATAAAATTTTGACAAAATTTTTTATGAAAATAAAATTTTGACAAAATTTTCTATGGAAATAAAATTTCCACCAAGTTTTCTATAGAAATAAAGTTTTGACAAAATTTTCTATAGATAAAAAATGTTGACAAAATTTTCTATAGGAATAAAATTTTGACAAAGTTTTTTATAGAAATAAAATTTTGACAACATTTTCTATAGAAATAAAATTTTGAGTAAATTTTCTATAGAAATATAATTTTGACAAAATTTTCTATAGAAATAAAATTTTGAGTAAATTTTCTGAAGAAATAAAATTTTGACAAAATTTTCCAAAGAAATAAAATTTTGACAAAATTTTCTATAGGAATAAAATTGCGACAAAATTTTCTATAGATATAAAATTTTGGCAAAATTTCCTAAAGAAATAAAATTTTGACAAAATTTTCTAAAGAAATAAACTTTTGACAAAATTTTCTATAGAAATAAAATTTTGACAAATTTTTCGATAGGAATAAAATTTTGAAAAAATTTTTTATGTAATATTGAATGATATATATAATAAAAACTATCACAATATATATTAAAATAAAATAATAAAACGTTTCATTCGAAGAAAAACATTTGCTAAGCACAAAAATTTGACCAAGAACTTCAAACTAAATTATTTTTTTTTTAATTTCGTAGAATTTTGGTAAAATTTTCTTAAAATTTTGGTAGATTATATTCGACACGAGTGGCAACCTTGGTTATACCTCTTATTAACAATGTTATGATGAATTTTTACATCGACATTCCTTCGCTTGGAGTTTTTAGATTGGATTTCGTTTTAATAGCTTTCTTTTGTATGTGCAGGTAATGATGCTTGGATTCCTGTTATGACCTCCATCCAATAATTCGTGTGCATACATTATGCAGTAGGATTTACAAAGAGCTTTTGCAGTGATAACCACTGCAAGCATTGTCAGCATCACTATTCATAATTCACCCCAAGAAAGAAAAAAAAAAAAAAAAACACAAGAACGCGTATGTGATTTTTGGCCATAATAGACTTGGATGTTAATACTGCTAATGGTGATGATAATTATGTGAGATATTTCTCTCTACCTCTCACTGACACACTGATACCACCCATGTGAGTTTTTTCTTCTTCACATAATTCTATGTTACAAGGCCACAAGTCTATTTTTTTTTTTTTTTGAATCACATTCTGTTCTTTGTGCATACTTTTTGTATTAACGTGAATTTTTTGATTGCAGTTATTTTCAAATTTTCTATAAGCATACACAGAAATCTATTGGTGTGAAGCTATGTATGCATTTTGATTAGGGGTTTACATATTTGAAAATATTTTCAATCACGAATGTGGTACGAAATAGATCTTTAAATCAATATTAACAAAAAACAAGTATATACAGCAGTAAGTTCGGCCGGGCCGAATCTTAAATACCCACCACCATGAACCAAATATTAGGGTTTCCTTTGAAATTTCAGGAGGGCTTGAGGATATTTCCGGAAGATAAATTTAAAGATTTCACCTATGAGGACTATATCAGATTCTGGATTTATAAGAACCATTTTTGTTTGAGTTTTAGAGGAATTATTAACATCTCTTGTAAGTGTGCAAGAAAATTATAAAATAACGTCTTGATTTGAAATCTTAAATCTGTAGTTTTTCACCCGAAAGGTAAAATTTGGAAATTTTACATTGAGTTTCAAGCAATTTTCATGATCAGTTGGCCTTCTACTCCCTCAAGAAGTGAAGTCGGTCTATATGGAGGCATTACCAAATGGACCGATAAGAACTTAATCCGATACACGTTTTTGTGAGCCCAACATATATATTTACAATTTCAGGCAAATCAGATAAAAACTACGGTTTCTAGAAACCCAAGGAGTTAAACCGGAAAATCTTTCTTATGGGGGCTATACTAAAATATGGAGCGATACTCACCGTTTTCGGCACACCTCTTTATGGCCCGAAAATACCTCTATATTTCCAATTTCAGGAAAATAGGATAAAAAATTCGGATTCTAGAAGCCCAAGAAGTAAAATCAGGAAATAGGTCTATTGGGGGCTATACCAAAATATGGAGCGATGGTTAGGTTAGGTTAGGTTAGGTTAGGTTATGTGGCAGCCCGATGTATCAGGCTCACTTAGACTATTCAGTCCATTGTGATACCACATTGGTGAACTTCTCTCTAATCACTGAGTGCTGCCCGATTCCATATTAAGCTCAATGACAAGGGGCCTCCGTTTTATAGCCGAGTCCGAACGGCGTTCCACATTGTGGTGAAACCACTTAGAGAAGCTTTGAAACCCTCAGCAATGTCACCAGCATTACTGAGGAGGGATAATCCACCGCTTAAAAACTTTTTGGTGTTCGGTCGAAACTTGGTTTGAACCCACGACCCTGTGTATGCAAGGCGGACAGGCTAACCATTGCACCACGGTGGCTCCCAAAATATGGACCGATACTCACCATTTTTGGCACACCTCTTTACGGTTCTAAAGTACCTCTCGATTTCAAAATTCAAATAAATTGGATAAAAACTGCGGTTTCTATAAGCCCAAGAAGTAATATCGGGAGATCGGTCTATATGGGGGCTATACCAAAACATTGACCGATACTCACCATTTTTGGCACACCTCTTTATGTTCATAAAATACCTCTAGATTTCAAATTTCAGGTAAATTGGATAAAAACTGCGGTTTCTATAAGCCCAAGAAGTAAAATCGGGAGATCGGTCTATATGGGAGCTATACCAAAACATAGACCGATACTCACCATTTTTGGCACACCTCTTTATGGTCATAAAATACCTCTAGATTTCAAATTTCAGGCAAATTGGATAAAAACTGTAGTTTCTATAAGCCCAAGAATTAAAATCGGGAGATCGGTCTATATGGGGGTTATACCAAAATATGGACCGATACTCACCATTTTTGGCACACCTCTTTATGGTCATAAAATACCTCTAGATTTCAAATTTCAAGCAAATTGGATAAAAACTGCGGTTTCTATAAGCCCAAGAAGTAAAATCGGGAGATCAGTCTATATGGGGGCTATACCAAAACATAGACCGATACTCACCATTTTTGGCACACCTCTTTATGGTCATAAAATACCTCTAGATTTCAAATTTCAGGCAAATTGGATAAAAACTGCAGTTTCTATAAGCCCAAGAATTAAAATCGGGAGATCGGTCTATATGGGGGTTATACCAAAATATGGACCGATACTCACCATTTTTGGCACACCTCTTTATGGTCATAAAATACCTCTAGATTTCAAATTTCAGGCAAATTAGATAAAAACTGCAGTTTCTATAAGCCCAAGAATTAAAATCGGGAGATCGGTCTATATGGGGGCTATACCAAAATATGCATCGATACTCAAAATTTTCGGCACGCGTATTTGTGGTCCTGCAATACCTCTAGATTTCCAATTTCAGGCAAATTGGATTAAAACTACGATTTCTATAAGCCCAAGACCCCAAATCGGGAAGTCAGTTTATATGGGGACTATATCAAAACCTGGACCGATATAGCCCATCTTCGAACTTGACCTGCCTGCAGACAAAAGACGAGTTTGTGCAAAATTTCAACACGATTGCTTCATTATTGAAGACTGTAGCGTGATTACAACAGACAGACAGACAGACAGACGGACATCGTTATATCGTCTTAGAATTTCTCCCTGATCAAGAATATATATACTTTATATAGTCGGAAATCGATATTTCGATGTGTTACAAACGGAATGACAAACTTATTATACCCCCGTCACCATTCTATGGTGGTGGGTATAATAAATAAAGATGTTGTTGGTATCGTTTTAATCTCGCAAGTTTTGTAAACTTGCTCTCTGTTGACGTATACACAACAGAGAGCAAGTTTACAAAACTTGCGAGATTAAAACGATACCGAATGATTACCTCAATATTTTACGAAACAAGTATATATGGCCGTAAGTTCGGCCGGGCCGAATCTTATGTACCCTCCACCATGGATTACGTTGAAACTTCTACGAAAGACTGTCATCCACAATCGAATTACTTGGGTTGTGGTATCTTAAAACTTCTTAACATCGATTTCTAAATTGTGAGTTAGTCCATACTTGGTATATATTAGACAAAAAAGTTATGTATAGGTAAGTCTACAAATAATTACGAATCGACATCGACTTTTGCACGGTACGTAGAGAGCCAGAATTGAAATATGGGGGCTATATAGAATTATGAACTTGATATGGACCAATTTTTGTGTGATTGGGGATCGATTTATCTGAGGGCTATATATAACTATAGACCGATCTGGACCTAGTTAGACATGATTGTTAACGGCCATATACTAGCACAATGTACCAAATTTCAACTGACTCGGATGAAATTTGCTCCTCCAAGAGGCTCCAAAACCATATCTCGGGATCGGTTTATATTGGGGCTATATATGTTTATGGACTGATATGGACCACTTTTGGCATGGTTGTTAAATATCATATACTACCACCACGTACCAAATTTCAACCAGATCGGATGAACTTTGCTTCTCCAAAAGGCACCGGAGGTCAAATCTGGGGATCGGTTTATATGGGGGCTATATATAATTGATATGAGCTAACTGATATGAACTAATTCCTGCATGGTTGTTGGATACTAACACCACGTACCAAATATCAACTGAATCAGATGAATTTTGGTCTTCCAAGAGACTCCGGAGGTCAAATCTGGGGATCGGGATGCTATATATGGGATGGGGGCTATATATAATTATGGAATGGTTGTTGGATACTAACATCACTTATCAAATTTCAACCGAATCGGTTGAATTTTGCTCTTCCAAGGGGCTCCGGAGGTCAAATCCGGGCTATATATAATTATGGACCGATTTCGACCAATTTTCACATGGGTATTTGAGGCCATATATTAACACCACGTACCAATTATCAACTGAATCAGATGAATTTTGGATACTAACATCACTTACCAAATTTCAACCGAATCGGATGAATTTTGCTCTTCCAAACGGCTCCGGAGGTCAAATCTGGTGATCGGTTTATATAGGGGCTATATATAATTATGGACCGATGTGGACAAATTTTTGCATGGGTGTTAAAGACCATATACAAACACCATGTACCAACTTTCAGCCGGATCGAATGAAATTTGTTTCTCTTAGAGACTCCGAAAGCCAAATCGGGGGATCGGTTTATATGGGGGCTATATATAATTATGGACCGATGTGGACAAATTTTTGCATGGTTGTTAGAGACCATATACTAACACCATGTACCAAATTTCAGCCAGATGGGGGCTATACGTAAAAGTGAACCGATATGGCCCATTTGCAATACCATCCGACCTACATCAATAACAACTACTTGTGCCAAGTTTCAAGGAGAAAGCTTGTTTCGTTCGGAAGTTAGCGTGATTTCAACAGACGGGCGGGCGGACATGCTTAGATCGACTCACAATTTCACCACGACCCAGAATATATATACTTTATTGGGTCTTAGAGCAATATTTCGATGTGTTACAAACTGTATGACAAATTTAATATACCCCCCCATCCTATGGTGGAGGGTATAAAAAAATTGAAGCAACGAGTATAAACTTTTTTTAATAAAAATAATTGTTTCGGTGTAAAAACAGTGAATTTTGCGGCCACGAGTTAGATTTCTATTCCCAAAAATTTTGTTTTATTTTTTATACCCTGCGCCACACTGTGGAACAGGGTATTATAAGTTAGTGCATATGTTTGCACCACCCAGAAGGAGACGAGATAGACACATGGTGTCTTTGGCAATAATGCTCAGGGTTGGTTCCTGAGTCGATCTATCCATGTCCGTCTGTCCGTCCGTTTGTCTGTGAACATATTTTTGTGATCAAAGTCTAGGTCGCATTTTAAGTTCAATCGCCTTCAAATTTGGGTCAGAATAGAACCCTATTGATTTTGGAAGAAATCGGTTCAGATTTAGATATAGCTCCCATATATATCTTTCGCCCGATATGCACTCGTTTGGACCAGAAGCCAGAGTTTTACACTGATTTGCTTGAAATTTTGCAAAAACATAACACTTGGTCGTATAGTATAGTGTGCAAAATTTGATTGAAATCGGTTCAAATTTAGATATAGCTCCCATATATATTTCGCCCGATATGGACTTATATGGCCCCAGAAGCCAGAGTTTTGGCCAAATTTGGTGGAAATTTTGCACTAGGAGTACAATTAGTAGTGTAGTCGAGTGTGCTAAATTTTATTTAAATCGGTTCAGATTTAGATATAGCTCCCATATATATGTTTCGCCCGATTTTCCGTCATATGACCACAGAGTTGAAAGTTGTAGTCCGATTTACGTGACATTTTGCACAGGGAGTAGAATTAAAATACTAAATATGGAACACTTTGGCTTATAATCGCCAATATTGGGCTACGATCGAGGTAACACGAGGGTACTGGAAGCGTGAAGGTCATTGAGATATTGCAAAACCATCCTGTTTTTCATGAAACAACCGATATTTTGATTTAATTTAATACAAAATCTGTTATATATTATTGTTGTGTTGGTATGTTTTTAAAAATTTCCCCATTTTTGGGAAATTTCGGAATTTTAGATAGTGCCTACTCTACTTTTGATGTCTGGCCGCTATGTCAAGCAGCATAAGTTGAAGAATTTATATGCCACATTTTTGCTTAATCATGTGTAATAGCAGTGGTAGTGGTGGCGTGTATGTGTGCATGCGAATATAGGTATTTGGCTCGCAGTCTGCTGCGAGAAAGTGTGAGTATGAGGGGTTCTTGTGTTGAAGTTGGTGGAAAATGTGAAATGAAAGATTGTGAGAAAATTTATATGAAGGAAGGGTGTAAGTGGCAATGAACACATCTTCACAAACTCACACACACACACGCGTTAAAGCGTGTATGGGCGTCTGTGTGTGTGTGTTTCCATGAGAATAAATCGCTATATCTGGGCCATATTATTTATGCACTTCATAATAAATTGGGTGTGAAAACATAAAGGATGTATTAAGGGCATATAGAAATATAGGGCGCCTGCTAAAATACAATGCGGCATTTAATGTTTGGCTTTTGAAGAAGAATCTCTACATATGGATAAAAAAGAAGGTACGAAGGTACAGACGCTTATATTGCCTATGAAAGAGGACAATTTCAATTGTTCTCAAGGAAATGAAGATAACAATATTTAACAAAAAAAAAAAATGCTAAAATTAAAAAAAAAAAAAAAAAAAACACGTATTTAAAGTGTGGGGGAAATCCTTTCTTCTTGTTACGGAAAGTTTTCATTCATTTATCTAAGCTCTCAAGGTTAGATTATATAAAATTTTCATTTGCCTAAACCTTCCCTCTAAACTATTGATGCTTATAACTTTTCCATGATATCTCACTATCCCCTTTTCGTTAGGATCACTAACTAATACATGAATGGAAATGAAACCCACTTAGGAGCATTACTTCATGAAATTTGCCATAATACATGGCAGACAGAAAAATGGATTTAATTTGTTGACTTTTACATGAGAGTCTCTCTTCCCGCCATCACATGGATCACATTCATGGTTGCCACAGCTGGTAGAATTGTACTAAAACTGGTCGATGCTTCACAAATTTCCCGTACATATAAAATGTTGACAGAACTCTTTATAAAAATAAAATTTTGACAAAATTTTCTATAGAAATAAAATGTTGACAAAATTTTGCAAAAGAAATAAAGTTTTGAGAAAATTATATAATTTTTAAGCAATAATTTTCATAGTTTCGGCTATACGTCGATTAAAAAACATATGAGTGATGTTTTTATCTTATTTTTATTTCCAATATTTCGGTTGACTTTATCAAAACCGTTTTAAAGGCTGAAGTGAAACAAACAAAAAAAAAGAACAGTAATTTTCAAATTTAATTATGAAAATCACGAACAAAGAAACCCAAACAATAAATAATTTCATTATTAAAATAAAAATAAAATTTTGAAAATATTTTTGGAAATAAACATTTTGACAAAAATTTTCCAAAGAAATAAAATTTTGAGAGAATTTTTTAAAACATACAATTTTCTAAAGAATAAAATTTTGACAAAACTTTTTAAGAGAGCCAAATGTTTCACAAAATTTTCTGTAGGAATAAAATTAAAAAAAAAAAAATTGCTATAGAAAAAAAATTCACAAAATTTTGAAAAAAATTTCTATAGAAATATATAGAAATAAAATGTATAATGAAATAAAATGTTGACAAAATATTCTATAGAAATAAAATTTTGATAAACTTTTCTATAGAAAAATGTATTTTGAGAAAATTTACTATAGAAATAAAATTTTGACAAAATTTTTAAATAAATAAAATTTGTTGTTGTTTTTTGATTTCAGCTTAAAACCATGTATTTTGGTGCAAGTAGAGGATGCTGATGAGGAATGTGGTAATTCCGAAACGTGCGTCCATCCAACCATATTGCAGCCTATAGGGCTTTGCCCAAATAAATTTGACAAACATTCTTTTCCTCTGTTGGTTAAGCTACACTTGTAGTTTGATTTCAGCATGGTTTTAAACTGAAATCAAAAAACAACAACAATGCTTAAAGAACAAAACCAACAATAACAAAACAAAACGAAAGACAAAAAAAAATAAATAAAATGTTGACAAAATTTTTTAAATAAATAAAATGTTAACAAATTTTTTTAATTAAATAAAATTTTGAAAAAAAAAATTTGAATAAATAAAATTTTGACAAAATTTTTGAAATAAATAAAATTTTGGCAAATTTTTTTAAATAAAAAAAATGTTGACAAAATTTTTTAAATAAATAAAATTTTGACAAAATTATCTATAGAATTAGAAATTTTGGAAATTTTGAAGAGGTAGACAAACTACAAAGATATTTTCTAAAGAAAGTTTTACATCTACCAGATACTACGCCAAACTACGCTTTAGCGATCGAAACCGGACTTGAGGAGGGACATTTATATACACTTAACCTGCATCTTAATTATATTAAAAGAACTCTATTTAAATACCACCAGGAAAGACTTCCTTGTCGAATGACAAAAATCATTATACAGAAGAACCTATTCTGGGCTAAGGATATAAATAATATGCTGAGAGAGATTGATCAGCAACCAATATCAGTGAGAACATCACAAAATATGTTTAATAACACGGTTACCATCCTATTAGAGAACTTAAGACAGAGATATAAAAATAATTATTTACAAAAGGTTCTAATGTCCAATGCCCGAATATAAAGGGTGATTT
Organism: Haematobia irritans; assembly: GCF_050003625.1. NCBI lineage: Eukaryota > Metazoa > Arthropoda > Insecta > Diptera > Muscidae > Haematobia > Haematobia irritans. The sequence goes on from NC_134398.1 coordinate 196,458,391, forward strand.
GTTAAGAGCTTGATAACTTTTTTTAAAAAAAAAACGCATAAAATTTGCAAAATCTCATCGGTTCTTTATTTGAAACGTTAGATTGGTCCATGACATTTACTTTTTGAAGATAATTTCATTTAAATGTTGACCGCGGCTGCGTCTTAGGTGGTCCATTCGGAAAGTCCAATTTTGGGCAACTTTTTCGAGCATTTCGGCCGGAATAGCCCGAATTTCTTCGGAAATGTTGTCTTCCAAAGGTGGAATAGTTGCTGGCTTATTTCTGTAGACTTTAGACTTGACGTAGCCCCACAAAAAATAGTCTAAAGGCGTCAAATCGCATGATCTTGGTGGCCAACTTACCGGTCCATTTCTTGAGATGAATTGTTCTCCGAAGTTTTCCCTCAAAATGGCCATAGAATCGCGAGCTGTGTGGCATGTAGCGCCATCTTGTTGAAACCACATGTCAACCAAGTTCAGTTCTTCCATTTTTGGCAACAAGAAGTTTGTTAGCATCGAACGATAGCGATCGCCATTCACCGTAACGTTGCGTCCAACAGCATCTTTGAAAAAATACGGTCCAATGATTCCACCAGCGTACAAACCACACCAAACAGTGCATTTTTCGGGATGCATGGGCAGTTCTTGAACGGCTTCTGGTTGCTCTTCACTCCAAATGCGGCAATTTTGCTTATTTACGTAGCCATTCAACCAGAAATGAGCCTCATCGCTGAACAAAATTTGTCGATAAACACATTTCGAAACGAACACTGATTTTGGTAATAAAATTCAATGATTTGCAAGCGTTGCTCGTTAGTAAGTCTATTCATGATGAAATGTCAAAGCATACTGAGCATCTTTCTCTTTGACACCATGTCTGAAATCCCACGTGATCTGTCAAATACTAATGCATGAAAATCCTAACCTCAAAAGAATCACCCTTTATAAAAAACTTAACCATACAATAGGATCTAAGTACTTAAACGGTCAATACAGCTCCGGAGATATAACATGGATACTGAAAACTAGATGCGACCTGATAATCCTAAATGGGAATAAACGTTATAGAGAAGCGACAGCAAACAACCAATGTACGTTATGTAATCTACGTGAGTGCGAAAACCTACAACATTTTATGGGAATTTGTCCGGTATTGGGAGTCTACCGACAACATTATTTTGGGAAACTCCAGTTTTCTGAAGACGAAATAGTCGAGATACTAAATGGAGGGGAAACGGCAGACTGGAAGAATATGATATCTTATATAAAAACGGCGCTACGGTTTAGAGACTTGATTACCACAGAGTTTAATTGAATGTTTGAAACAAAATTTAATTGTACCGTTTTATTTTACTCAAGATTTCAGCAAAAATTAGTCTAAGGTTCGGCTGACGACGAAAGTCATAGCCGTATATCTCTTTGTTTTATTTTATCTTGGGTCAATTTATTTATTAACTTGAATTCATACTCAATATATTCATAATTATTAGAACATGAAATGTAACTTATTAAACAATAAAGAGATACTACTACTACTACTACTATAGAATTAGAAGTTGAGAACAATTTCTATAGAAATAAAATTTTGACAACATTTTCTATAGAATTAGAATTTGAGAATACTTTCTATAGAAATAAAATTATGGGAAAATTTTCTATAGAAATAAAATTTTGACAAAATTTTCTACAGAAATAAAGTTCTAAGAAAATTTTGTTTAGAAATAAAATTTTGACAAATTTTTCCATAAAAATAAAATTTTGAGAACATTTTTTCTGTAGAAATTTTGAAAAAAAATATGTTCTATAGAAATAAAATTTTGTCAAAAATTTTCTATAGACATAAAATTTTGATAAAATTTTCTATAGACATAAAATTTTGATAAAATTTTCTATAGACATAAAAATTTGACAAAATATTCCATAGACATACAATTTTGATAAAATTTTCTATAGCCATTATATTTTGACAAAATTTTCCATAGACATACAATTTTGACAAAATTGTATATAGACATAAAATTTTGACAAAACATTTTATAGACATAGAATTTTGACAAAATTTTATATAGACATAACTTTTTGACAAAATATTATATAGAAATAAAATTCTTTTGTTTTGCAAAATTTTCTCCAAATTTTGGTAGAATATCTATGGGATAAAATTTTAACAAAATTGTTCTTTGAAATTTTGACAAAATTTTCTATAGACATAAAATTTTGACAAAATTTTCCATAGACATAAAATTTTGACAAAATTTTCAATAGCCATTATATTTTGACAAAGTTTTATATAGACATAAAATTTTGACAAAAATTTTCCATAGCCATTATATTTTGACAAAAAAATTTTCTATAAACATAAAATTTTGACAAAATGGTATATAGACATAAAATTTTGACAAAATTGTATATAGGCATAAACTTTTGACAAAATTTTCTATAAACATAAAATTTAAAAAAAAAAATGCCTATAGACATAAAATTTTGGCAAAATTTTCTATAGACAAAATTTTCTATAGACATAAAATTTTGACAAAATTTTCTATAGACATAAAATTTTGACAAAATTGTACATAGACATAAAATTTTGACAAAATTTTCTATAGACATAAAATTTTGACAAAATTTTCTATAGACATAAAATTTTGACAAAATTTTCTATAGACATAAAATTTTGACAAAATTGTATATAGACATAAAATTTTGAAAAAATTTTCTATAGACATAAAATTTTGACAACATTTTCTATAGACATAAAATTTTGACAAAGTTTACTATAGACATAAAATTTTGACAAAATTTTCGATTGACATAACATTTTGACAAAATTTTATGTAGAAATAAAATTCTTTTGTTTTGCAAAATTTTCTCCAAATTTTGGTAGAATATCTATGGAATAAAATTTTGACAAAATTGTATATAGACATAAAATTTTGACAAATTTGTATATAGACATAAAATTTTGACAAAATTTTCTATAGGCATAAAATTTTGAAAAAATTTTCCATAGACATAAAATTTTGACAAAATTATATTTTGACAAAATTTTATATAGACATAAAATTTTGACAAAACTTTCTATAGACATAAAATTTTGACAAAATATTCTATAGAAATACAATTTTTACAAAATTTTCTATTGACATAATATTTTGACAAAATTTTAGGTAGAAATAAAATTCTTTTGTTTTGCAAAATTTTCTCCAAATTTTTGGTGGAATATCTATGACATAAAATTTTGACAAAATTGTATATAGACATAAAATTTTGACAAATTTTTCTATACACATAAAATTTTAACAAAATTGTATATAGATATAAAATTTTGACAAAATTGTATATAGCCATAAAATTTTGACAAAATTTTCTATAGCCATTATATTTTGACAAAATTTTATATAGACATAAAATTTTGACAAATATTTCTATAAACATAAAACTTTGACAAAATGTTCTATAGTCTTAACATTTTGACAAAATTTTCTATAGACATAAAATTTTGACAAAATTTTCTATAAACATAAAATATTGACAAAATTTCCTATAGACATAAAATCTTGACAAAATCTTCTATAGAAATAAAGTTTTGGTAAATTTTTCTATATGGAAATAAAATTTTGACAAAATTTTCTATAGAAATAACAGTTTGACAAAATTTTATGTAGAAATAAAATTGCTTGATTTTGCAAAATTTTCTCCAAATTTTTGTAGATTATTTATGGCTCGAGTGGCAACCGTGATTACACTACATCGAAAACTCGTTTGCTCAGCCCCCCATTTTCGATTTATAGGTGGGGGACTCAATCTTCTATGATACGTTTATTTTGCTGCATCAGCAACTCACACAATGAAATGCACTCCATTCTGGAAAATTTAATTTGTAAATGCAAATCAACTTGGCATACTTGTCGCTTGCCGCGGTAGGAGTGCTCATCGATGGCTTACCATGGTACATACGTACGTACATATTTCCCACGATACGGATACACAATTTTCATGAACAACAATACTAAGCGGTATGTACGACATTACTTGGTCTCCTGGTGACACTCCAATACTTACTTACGACTGTCATGGTTTCTGATTCAGAAACTGTATTGAATGCTGGCGCTTCGCCGGAAACCTCACATTTGTATACGCCAGTTGACTGAAGGGTAACGCGTCTCAACATCACTTGCGTATCTGATGAATTACGTAACTGGAATGAGAAGAAAAAGAAGAGAAAAAAAATGAAACGATGTATAAATAATGGCAAGAAATCAATACAGTGCCTGTGTTTAGTAATGTTAGGACTTTTGTATATAATGAGAATGTTCTTGTTTGTATGCTATTTAAAAAGGCATGTGTATGAGGTATAAAGCAGGGCATTACTCTGTTTGATCGTCCTTCTGTTCCGAAGACGTGAACGACTTCAAAGAACAATGGCATAGTACTAATTGCTTGCCTTTTATATTTCGAGAAAATTATTAATAATCGAAAATCGTTTTTTTTTTTTTAATATTTTAAGATCTATACAGGCAGTTGAACCAATTGACGAAGCACTTTTGCCACTCTGATTGAGGTATCTCCAAAAACTGCATTCTGAACGCATCAACAGCTTCTTCAGGTGTCCAAAAAGTTGACATTTCATTTCCTTTTTTAAATGCGGGAATCAAACCATTTGCTGCCAAGTCAGGGTTATACGGCGGTGACAGTTGTCTGAGCCGATGTGTGAGATATCGCATTGTCGTGTACGCAGAGAAGGACTATGATTTCTCGCCAAAAAAAAAAACATTCTCAGACATTTCTTTCCTGGCGTTACATACAAATTCGCAAACTTATTATAGCCTGTACCACAGTAGTGGTGAAGGGTGTAAAATGTGGGGCGTTGGTAAAGTATTTATTAATTTTATGTTATTTTCATTTTTATACCCTCCACCATAGGATGGGGGTATATTAACTTTGTCATTCCGTTTGTAACACATAAGACCCCATAAAGTATATTCTGGGTCGTGGTGAAATTCTGAGTCGATCTGAGCATGTCCGTCCGCCCGTCTATTGAAATCACGCTAACTTGCAAATGGGCCATATCGGTCCACTTTTACGTATAGCCCCCATATAAACGGACTCCCAAATTTGGCTTGCGGATCCTCAAGAGAAGCAAATTTTATCCGATCCGGCTGAAATTTGGTACATGGTGTTAGTATATGGTGTCAAGGAGCCACCGTGGTGCAATGGTTAGCATGCCCGCCTTGCATACACAAGGTCATGGGTTCGATTCCTGCTTCGACCGAACACAAAAAATTTTTTCAGCGGTGGTTTATCCCACCTCAGTAATGCTGGAGACATTTCTGAGGGTTTTAAAGCTTCTCTAAGTGGTTTCACTGCAATGTGTAACGCCGTTCGGACTCGGCTATAAAAAGGACACCGAACACCAAAAAGTTTTTCAGCGGTGGATTATCCCACCTCAGTAATGCTGGAGACATTTCTGAGGGTTTCAAAGCTTCTCTAAGTGGTTTCACTGCAATGTGGAACGCCGTTCGGACTCGGCTATAAAAAGGAGGTCCCTTGTAATTGAGCTTAACATGGAATCGGGCAGCACTCAGTGTTAAGAGAAAAGTTCACCAATGTGGTATCACAATGGACTGAATAGCCTAAGTGAGCCTGAAGCAAATTTCATCCGATGCGGCTGAAATTTGGTACATGGTGTTAGTATATGGTCTCTAAGAACCATGCAAAAATTGGTCCACATCGGTTCATAATTATATATAGCCCCCATATAAACCGATCCCCAGATTTGGCTTGCGGAGCCCTAAGAGAAGCAAATTTCATCCGATCCGGCTGAAATTTGGTACATGATGTCAGCATATGATCTCTAACAATCGTGCAAAAATTGGTCCACATCGATCCATAATTCTATATAGCCCTCATATAAACCGATCACCAGATTTAGCTTGCGGATCCTCTAAGAGAAGCAAATTTCATCAGATCTGGCTGAAATTTGGTACACGATGTCAGCATATGATCTCTAACAACCATGCAAAAAGTGGTCGATAGCGGTCCATAATTATATATACCCCCATATAAACCCATCCCCAGATTTGGCTTGCGGAGCCTCTAAGAGAAGCAAATTTTATCCGATCCGGCTGAAATTTGGTACATGATGTCAGCATATGATCTCTAACAACCATGCAAAAATTGGTCCATATCGGTCCATAATTATATATAGCCCCCATATAAACCGATCCCCAGATTTGACCTCCGGAGCCTCATGGATGAGCAAAATTCATCCGATTCGGTTGAAATTTGGTACGTGGTGTTAGTTTATGGTCTCTAACAACCATGCAGGAATTGGTCTATATCGGTCCATATTTATATGTAGCCCCCATATAAACCGATCCCTAGATTTGAACTCCGAAGCCCCTTGGAAGAGCAAAATTCATCCGACCCGGTTGAAATTTGGTACATGGTGAAATGTGGTATATTGCGCTAGTATATGGCAGCTAACAACCATGCCAAAATTGGTCCATATCGGTCTATATTTATATATAGCCGATCCCCAAAAATAATCTACCAAAATTTTATTTCTATAGAAAATTTTGTCTAAATTTTATTATTATAGAAAATTTTGTCAAAATACTATTACTATACAAAATTTTGTCAATAAAAAAAAAACAAAAAAATAAATAAATAAAAATAAAAAATTTTATTTCGCATTGTTGTTGTTTTTATTGCAGCTTAAAACCATACATTGACTAAACTACAAGTATAGCTTACCCAACAGAGGAAAAGAATGTTTGTCAAATTTATTTGGGCAAAGCCCTGTAGACTGCAAGATGGTTGGATGGACGCACGTTTCGGAATTACCACATTCCTCATCAGCATCCTCTACTTGCAGCAAAACTATCAACCAATTATCAGAATAAATTCAGGCAGTTCATTAAACCCAACAATGAACCACACTTGAACCTCCCGAAAAATGGTTTTGTATGAGAGCCGGCTTATGCCGAAATAAATTCAAAACAAATTTTGTCAAATTTTATTGCTATAGAAAATTTTATCAAAATTTTATTTCTATAGAAAATATTGTCAAATTTTATTGCTATAGAAAATTTTGTCAAAATTTTATTTCTATAGAATTTTTTTTTTTTTTTTTTTTTAAATTTTATTTCTACAGAAAATTTTCTCAAACTGAATTATATACGTACTTAATCGGCCTTTTTTTTAATTTTTACCCCGTATGGACTAACATGCATTTGAGAAGATGGTGTTAAGAAGTGTTAAGATACCTTGCCATCGGCAACCTACGTAATTCTATTGTGGATGACAGACTGTAGTAGAAATTGCTACGCAACCCATGGTGGAGGGTACATAAGATTCGGCCTGGCCGAACTTACGGCCGTGTATACTTGTTTATTTATTAAATTTATTATAATTAAAACTAAAATAAATAAAACAAAAGCTATCGGCTTTAATTTTTGTAATTTATTGGCCTTTGTAATTGACCTGACGCTGAATGTAAGGCAAATTCTGTGACATATGTTTTCGCTTTTTGAAGTGAGCTTAAGTCAATAGACCTCGCCAAATATTTTATTACTTGTTTTTATTGTCGTAAATCAACTCTCTTACAAACTTTAAGTTTTTTTTTTAATGTCGAAACTTTTTACAAGAATATTACCACCAAAAAAAAATGTTTTCCAAATATTCTTTCTCTCGCGAAAAGTCTGAAAACTTTTACAACCCATTAGGCCAAGCAGCTTTCTTTTTTTTTTGGTTAACGTAAAACCCAAGAATGCTAAATTACACTTTTTTATGCGATGCACATTTAAATAAAGATTAGCAAAGACAATTTTTTTCAACTTCTGTCATTTTGTAAATTTCATTTAAAAACATGAATTTGCGTAAACTGTTTTTGTGTAGGCCTCTTCGCAAGTGTAAAACTTTGTCGTAGTGATGGTTGGCGAAAATTTCAATTTTACTAAATAATATGCAAATAACGTACACTTTTTTTCTCCAAAGCATCTTTCCAAATTAAGATTAATGATCTTTTTGCTTAAAGTTTTTTTTTTCGTTTTGGATATTTTGTACAAATCATTTGGTTTTATTAACATGAAATTCTCAAAAGGACAAAACAAAATTTAGAAGCAGGTAAATGACATTGTTATTGGCTGAAATTTTTTCATACTACGAACAGTAAAGGGAAAGTAAATATTTTCAATAAATTTGGGGTGGACTTTAATGTTTCGTGATGTAATTCGTAAAATTATATATGTTCATTAAATGAAGCTACGAATAAATTGAATATCACTTCTATAAATTTACCATTTTTGTCGAAATCAGAAAAACATATATATGGGAGCTATATCTAAATCTGAACCGATTTCAACCAAATTTGGCACGCATAGCTATAATGCTAATTCTACTCCCTGTGCAAAATGTCAACCAAATCGGAGTTAAAAATTTGCCTCTGTGGTCATATGAGTGTAAATCGGGCGAAAGCTATATATGGAAGCTAAATTGTGAAAAATTTTAAGCAAATTAGGGAAAAACTCTGGCTTCTGGGGCCATATAAGTCCATATCGGGCGAAATATATATGGGAGCTATATCTAAATCTGAACCGATTTCAACCAAATTTGGCACGCATAGCTACAATGCTAATTCTACTCCCTGTGCAAAATTTCAATTAAATCGGAGTAAAAGATTGGCCACTGTGGTCATATGAGTGTAAATCGGGCGATTTCAATAAAATTTGGCACACTTGACTACACTACTAATTGTACTCTTAGTGCAAAATTTCAACTAAATTGGGGTAAAACTCTGGCTTCTGGGACCGTATTAGTCCATATCGGGCGAAAGATATATATGGGAGCTATATCTAAATCTGAACCGATTGCAATAAAATTTGGCACACTTGACTATAGTACTAATTGTTCTTCTTGTGCAAAATTTTAAGCAAATTAGGGAAAAACTCTGGCTTCTGGGGCCATATAAGTCCATATCGGGCGAAATATATATATGGGAGCTATATCTAAATCTGAACCGATTTCTTCAAAAATCAATAGGGTTCTATTCTGAACCAAAACACATACCTGTGCCAAATTTGAATTCGATTGGACTAAAACTGCGACCTAGACTTTTGATTAGAAAAATGTGTTCACGGACAGACGGACATGGCTATATCGACTCAGGAGCCCACCCTGAGCATTTTTCCCAAAGACACCATGTGTCTATCTCGTCTCCTTCTGGATGTTGCAAACATATGCACTAACTTATAATATTCTGTTTCACATTGTGGCGCAGGGTATAAATATGAAATAAATAGATACAGTTTGTCAAGAAAGTGTTTTGACAATGGGATCAAAATTATGTTTTGTTCCAAAATTAAATATAATGAAATTTTAAAATAATATTTTATTATGTATTTTGCAAAGTATACATACGTACACAGAATTAAAAATTTAATAAAATATTTAATATTTCAATTTTTCAATTTTTTTTTTGGATTTGAAATAGTTGGGAATGTCAAAAGACTTTCTTGACAGACTGTATGTATGTTATTGTCCGGAATCACACACTGGAATGAGCGTTTATCAGGTTTAAATTAGCGCTCATCTTTCACAGTCTTCTCTTTAAATAAACACATAAGAGTAAAAACAAGTATATACGGCCGTAAGTTCGGCCAGGCCGAATCTTATGTACACTCCACCAAGGATTGCGTAGAAACTTCTACTGAAGCCGATGACAAGGTATCTTAAAACTTCCTAACAGCGTAATAAATACAACATAGTCCATACATGGTATATATTAAACTAAAAAGGCCGATTAAATACGTATATAATTAAGTTTAAAGTTTCTATAGAAATACAATTTTGACAAAATTTTCTATAGAAGTAAAATTTTGACAAAATTTTCTATAGAAATAAAATTTTGTCAAAATTTTCTATAGAAATAAAATTTTGACAACATTTTCTATAGAAATAACATTTTGACAATGTTTTCTATAAAAATAAAATTTTGGTAGATTATTTTTGGCTCGAGTGGCAACCATGATTATGAACCGATATGGACCAATTTTTGTGTGATTGGGGATCGGCTATATATAACTATAGACCGATATGGACAAATTTGAGCATGGTTATTAGCGGCATTATACTAACACCACGTTGCAAATTTCAACCGGATCGGATGAATTTTGCTCCTCCAAGAGGCTCCGGAGATCAAATCTGGGGATCGATTTATATGGGGGCTATATATAATTATGGACCGATATGGACCAATTTTTGCATGGTCCTTAGAGAACATATACCAACACCATGTACCAAATTTCAGCCGGATCGGATGAAATTTGCTTCTCTTAGAGGCTCCGCAAGCCAAGTCAGGGGATCGGTTTATATGGGGGCTATATATAATTATGGACCAATTTTTGCATGGTTGTTAGAGACCATATACTAACACCATGTACCAAATTTCAGCCGGATCGATGCCAAATTTCGGGGTCCGTTTATAGGGGGCTATACGTAAAAGTGGACCGATATGGCCCATTTGCAATACCATCCGACCTACATCAATAACAACTACTTGTGCCAAGTTTCAAGTCGATAGATTGTTTCGTTCGGAAGTTAGCGTGATTTCAACAGACGGACGGACGGACATGCTCAGACCGACTCAGAATTTCACCACGACCCAGAATATATATACTTTATGGGGTCTTAGAGCAATAGTTCGATGTGTTACAAACGGAATGACAAAGTTAATATACCCCCATCCTATGGTGGAGGGTATAAAAATATATATTAAATAAAATTACTACTTTTCCCCCAAGTAACATTAACCACATACACACTTTCACATTTACCACATGCACATAGTTTCATAGTTTCACAGTGTTTGTCGATTGCATGCACATCAAACGAAATATTAAAATATACAGTAAGCAGCAAAATTCATGGTATCCATGGTACCAATAGTAATTTTTTACAAAAATTCTATCACAGAGAGTTGCAGTCGTAAGAATACTTCGGGGTAAAAATCTAAATCTGAACCCATTTCAATAAAAATCACAGAGAGTTGCAGTCGTAAGAATACTTCGGGGTAAAAATCTAAATCTGAACCCATTTCAATAAAATTTAGCCCACTTAACTATAGTACCAATTTTTATACCCTTCACCACTACTGTGGTACAGGGTATAATAAGTTTGTGCATTTGTACATTCGAATATTTTAACAGTCTCGAAAAACTTGCAAAATATCAGCCAAATCGGTTCAGATTTAGATATAGCTCCCATATATAGCTTTCACCCGATTTACACTCATATGACCACAGAGGCCAATTTTTTGCTACGATTTAATTGAAATTTTGCACAGGGAATAGAATTAGCATTGTAGCTATGCGTGCCAAATTTGGTTGAAATCGGTTCAGATTTAAATTTTGAGTCTATAGATTTTGTAAAAGTCTATCAAATCCTGTCCAAATCGAGTGATATTTAAATGTATGTATTTGGGACAAACCTTTATATATAGCCGCCAACAAATTTGACGGATGTGATATTGTATCGAAAATTTAGATCTGCAAAGTGGTGCAGGGTATAATATAGTCGGCCCCGCCCGACTTTAGACTTTCCTTACTTGTTATTCTTGTGAAAATTTTAAAGCAAATTAGGGAAAACCTGTGGCTTCTGGGGCCATATAAGTGCATATCGGGCAAAAGATATATATGGGAGCTATATCTAAATTTGCACCGATTTTCTCATTAGGGTTCCATTCTGACCCAAAACAGAAACATGTGCCAAATTTGAAGTCGATTGGACTAAAACTGCGACCCGGGCATTGATCACAAAAATGTGTCCACAGACAGACGGACGGAAGGACATACCATAATGTACTAAATAGTCTAAGTGAGCCTGGAATAAGTTCCACTTTAACCTAACCTTTAACCTAAGGACATAGGGACAAGGCTATGGTATATCGACTCAGCCTAAGCAATATTGCCAAAGACACCTAGAATTGCAGCTACACTGAAAAAAAGCATGACCGGTTCCAAAGATTTTGTCTTTACTATTACAATTTTGGTATTGATTCCGAGCCAAAGAAGCGGAGAATACAAGTAAGGATACTTTTAAGACACAATTCTCTTTTTATACCCTCCACCGTAGGATGGGGGGTATATTAAATTTGTCATTCCGTTTGTAATACATCGAAATATTGCTCTAAGACCCCATAAAGTATATATATTCTGGGTCGTGGTGAAATTCTGAGTCGATCTAAGCATGTCCGTCCGTCTGTTGAAATCACGCTAACTTCCGAACGAAACAAGCTATCGACTTGTAACATGTTACAAGTAGTTGTTATTGTCGTAGGTGGACGGTATTGGAAATGGGCCATATCGGACCACTTTTACGTATAGCCCCCATGTAAACCGACGCTCAGATTTGGCTTGCGGAGCCTCTAAGAGAAGCAAATTTGATCCGATCCGGCTGAAATTTTGTACGTGGTGTTAGTATATGGTCTCTAACAACCATGCAAAAATTGGTCCAAATCGGTCAATAATTATATATAGTCCCCATATAGACCGATCCCCAGATTTGGCTTTCGGAGCCTCTAACAGAAGCAAATTTCATCCGATCCGGCTGAAATTTGGTACATGGTGTTAGTATATGGTCTCTAACAACCATGCAAAAATTGGTCCACATCGGTCCATAATTATATATAGCCCCCATATATAGCTTGCGGAGCCTATAAGAGAAGCAAATTTCATCCGATCCGGCTGAAATTTGGTACATGGTGGTAGTATATGGACTTTAAAAAGCATGAAAAAATTGGTCCACATCAGTCCATAAATATATATAGCCCCCATATAAACCGATCCCCAGATTTCGCTTGCGGAGCCTCTAAGAGAAGCAAATTTCATCCGATCCGGCTGAAATATTTTACATATTGTAAGTATATGGTCTCTAACAACTATGCAAAAATTGGTCAACACCGGTCCATAATTATATATAGCCCCCATATAAACCTATCCCCAGATTTGGCTTGCGGGGCCTCTAAGAGAAACAAATTTAATCCGATCTGGCTGAAATTTGGTGCATGGTGTTAGTATATAATTATATATAGCCCCCATATAAACCGATCCCCCGATTTGGCTTGCGGAGCCTCTAAGGGAAGTAAATTTCATCCGCTCCGGCTGAAATTTGGTACATAGTATATGGCCTTTAAAAAGCATGGGTCCATAAATATATATAGCCCCCATACAAACCGATCTCCAGATTTCGCTTGCGGAGCCTCTAAGAGAAGCAAATTTCATCCGATTGGCTTGCGGAGCCTCTAAGAGAAGCAAATTTCATGCGATCTGACTGAAATTTGTTACATGGTGTTAGTATATGGTCTCTAACAACCATGCAAAAATTCGTCCACATCGGTCCATAATTATATATTGGCCCCATATAAACCGATCCCCAGATTTGGCTTGCGGAGCCTCTAAGAGAAGCAAATTTCATCCGATCCGACTGAAATTTTGTACATGGTGTTAGTATATGGTCTCTAACAACCATGCAAAAATTGGTCCACAGCGGTCTATAATTATATATAGCCCCCATATAAACCGATCCCCCGATTTGGCTTGCGGAGCCTCTAAGAGAAGCAAATTTCATCCGATCCGACTGAAATTTGGTACATGGTGGTAGTATATGGTCTTTAAAAACCATGCAAAAATTGGTCCACATGGGTCCATAAATATATATAGACCCCATACAAACCGATCTCCAGATTTCGCTTGCGGAGCCTCTAAGAGAAGCAAATTTCATCCGATTGGCTTGCGGAGCCTCTAAGAGAAGCAAATTTCATCCGATCTGACTGAAATTTTGTACATGGTGTTAGTATATGGTCTCTAACAACCATGCAAAAATTGATCCACAGCGGTCTATAATTATATATAGCCCCCATATAAACCGATCCCCCGATTTGGCTTGCGGAGCCTCTAAGAGAAGCAAATTTCATCCGACCCGGTTGAAATTTGGTACGTGGTGAAATTTGGTATATTGCGTTAGTATATGGCCGCTAGGGAGCCACCGTGTTGCAATGGTAAGCATGCCCGCCTTGCATACACAAGGTCATGGGTTCGATTCCTGCTACGACCGAACACCAAAAAGTTTTTCAGCGATGGAGTATCCCACCTCAGTAATACTGGTGACATTTCTGAGGGTTTCAAAGCTTCTCTAAGTGGTTTCACTGGAATGTGGAACACCGTTCGGACTCGGCTATAAAAAGGAGGTCCCTTGTCATTGAGCTTAACCCTTTCACTACCGAAATAAACCTAATGACAAAAACTTTTATTTTTCTTCTTTTTTTACTTGTACTACCAGAATGTAGAACAAAAATTGTCATTTTGAAAACCTACCTCAATTACTTCATGAGCTATATGAGCTTGTTCTGAAAACTTGATTCTTGAATTGTGACCAACTGACCTTACGAGAATAAACGCTGATTGGCCTATAATATCTTTCAAAGTATGAGAAAAAATACAAGAAAAAATCCGTAAAAATATCAGCTATAGTTTTTGTATAAATGTCCATTTAGTAGAAACATACAGTACAAAAATTGTCTCAATTTTTCGTATTTTTCGTTTATTGTTAAAGAAGTTTGTAAAAATGTATTTTAGACCTCACCAATATGGACCACCACTGTGGTGTCACAATGGTCTGAATAGTCTAAGTGAGCCTGATACATCGGGCTGCCACATAACCTAACCTAGTATATGGCCGCTAACACCCATTCCAAAATTGGTCCATATCGGTCTATAGTTATATATATCCCCAAAAACAATCTACCAAAATCTTATTTCTATAGAAAATTTTATTACTATAGAAAATTTAGTCAACATACATTTTATTACTATACCCAACAAAACGTATGATTATTGGTTGGTAACTTCGACTTTTTTGGGAGTGGAAAATCTTACTCAGAATTGACATCATTGTTGTTGTTGTTGCCATCAATCCCTGTAGTTGTTTTCTTCGCCGTTTTGTGGGTTGTTGAATTTAAAATTGCTGCATTTTTGTTGTTGGGTGTAATTGGAATTCCGTTCGGGCTATTCTTTTTAGTACAAGAACTAATAATTTAGTTCATATTTAAGTGGGAAGAATTCCGCAGTCTTTCATTGGATTTTATTTCTATAGAAAATTTTGTCAACATTTTATTTCTATTATATTGCTTTGTACTCAAGATGCAAAAAGACAACAAATTTAAAGACAATTTCATTAAATTTAAAGATTTTTTTCGGAATTATTAAAGTCAAGTTGACCTTAGCCCAAACGTTTTTTCCCTCATGTTATGATACCCATTTTTAAGTGAAATCACTTAATTATAAAGACAATACGACTTCATTGAAAAGTTTATCGATTTTTGGACAAGGAAAAAAACTTTATATTAGAGAAATGCGTCTTCTATGCTAAGCAAAATTTGCATTCGTATTTTAAAGACATGAAATCTTTGACCTCAACGACAATATTTTTTTCAGTGTATGTGAGAAGACGATGGACAGTGGTGGTGAAAAGTGGTTCAATTTGGGAGCAATAATTATCGTTCCTTGGGAAATTAGAATTTAAAAGCCAAATTGAATCATCTCACTCCGCCAGATCTACACTAAAGACTGGGAAAAGTTGCACTAGCTAGCAAAGAAACATTTGTCTAGTTCGGCTTGTCGGATTGGTATCTGGCATTTGCTTTTCAATAGCTTAATAATCAATCACTACATTAATCTTGATGTCCAATAAGCTCGTATTAAAATTGTAATACTAATTCATTCAAAAGAAATTTCTTCATTCAACTAAACTTCAAAGGTACAACATCAAAAGCAATGCAAAGGATCAGAAAAATAAGTGATTCCATTTTATGAAAACCCCACGTAAAATTCATTGCAGATGATCCAAGTTTGCACTATATCCGGATCACACGTTGGAGTTCCAAAGTACTTTTTTGGAAGCTTTTTTACTTTATAGGGTCTGATAGCAATATTTTGATATGTTACAAACAGAATGACCATCATTTTATACCCCCATCACCATTCTATGGTAGAGGAGTATGAAAATAAGCACTACAATTTGTTTAAGTGTGGTTTGGAAAACCACCATTGGTGCCATGACTTTTGCCATTCACTGTATATCAGTTAATAAATGAATTAATTTTTCAAAGCAAAGAGCCATTTAATAATATGCTTTAATAATTACACACACTTTTTTATTTCGTTTTGTTTACTGCCACAAAGCGAAAAACCACAAAAATATAGTGGGAAAAATCTATGGATTTTTGAGCTGAACATTACGAAGTATGCAACCAAACCCAAGCAAATCTAAGCAGGCAAGGCAAGTTGGTAGTGGCTAAACAAAACCCCGACACAACCCAAACGGAACTTAAGAGAAATTATTCAACCACAAATAGCAGAGGTTCGAAAAAAAAATAATAAATAAACAACAAGGAAAACAATATGAGTAGCGAAAGAGCTAAGAGTGTGGTAGTACAGCGGTAGCTTAAAAATCTCCGGACTACCACAAAAAGGTTTGTTTAACAACCACTTGAAGTTTCTTGTAGTTGTTGTTGCTGTTCTTGCTGAAAATCTCTCCTCACTTTAGTTGTGATGCTGGGCAAGAAGCAGAGTATGCGATTTTTATATCAAAAAAGAAATTTACAAAGAGCAGTTCAAATCGTAAACAAAAACTGGTATGTCCTTAAGGCAGCTAAGCAAAAATATTTCAAGAAACGAATAAGAACAAAAACAAGAAAAAAACGTGACTTTTGTCATACTCTTTGAATTTCTTTAGATTTTGTATTGCATTGCATAGGGTCTGAGGAACTGGGGACATTTTCCTAGTAGTGCACTGCAAAGCTATTTCAGTTATTGTTGGCAGTTTAGTAGGATGTAGAGATATCGATTGAGAATATGGGGATTTTACAATATATGGGAATGTGAAAAAGTGGAAAATGTATACAAACGAGGGCGATTTTCTAACTTTTTCAAATGTACATTCAGAAAAGAACTCGTCGTATATACGAATAAGAAATTATCGATTGCCACTCGATCCAAAAAAAAATCGATCAAAATTTGGAAAAGATTTTACCAAAAACTACAAACCGAAGAAAAGTCAAAATTTTATTTCTATAGATAATTTTCACAAAAATTTATTTCCGTCGAAAATTTTGTAAAAATTTTATTTAAAAAAAAAATTTGTCCAAATTTTATTTCTATAGAAAATTTTGTCAAAATTGTATTAATATTGAAAATTTTGTAAATTTTTTTTGTATAGAAAATGGTGACAACATTTTATTTCTATACAAAATTTTGAAAAAATTTTTATTTCCATAGAAAATTTTGACAAAATTTTATTTCTATAGAAAAATTTGTCAAAATTTTATTTCTATAGAAAATTTTATCAAAATTTTATTTATATAGAAAATTTTATTAAAATTTCATTTCTATAGAAAATTTTGTCAAAATTGTATTTCTATGGAAAATTTTGTAATTTTTTTTGTATAGAAAATTTTGTCAAAATTTTATTTCTATAAAAAATTTTATCAAAATTTTTTTTTTCCATAGAAAATTTTGTCACAATTTTATTTCTAAAAAAATTTGACACAATTTTATTTTTATACAAAATTTTTAAAAAAATTTATTTCTATAGAAAATTTTGTCAACATTTTATTTCTATAGAAAATTATATAATTTTTTTCTATTGAAAATTTTATCAAAATTTTATTTCTATAGAAAATTTTGTCAAAATTTTATTTCTATAGAAAATTTTGTCAATTTTTGTTTTTGTATAGAAAATTTTGTCAACATTTTATTTCTATAAAAAATTTTGTCAACATTTTTTTTTGTATAGAAAATTTTGACAAAATTTTATTTCTATAGAAAATTTTGTCACAATTTTATTTCTAAAGAAAATTTTTTCAAAATTGTATTGTATATATAGAATAGTTTTTTTTCAATTTTTTTTGTGTAGAAAATTTTGACACAATTTTATTTTTATACAAAATTTTTAAAAAATTTTATTTCTATAGAAAATTATATAATTTTTTTCTATTGACAATTTTATCAAAATTTTATTTCTATAGAAAATTTTGTCAAAATTTTATTTCTATAGAGAACTATGTCAATTTTTTTCTATTGAAAATTTTGTCAACATTTAATTACTATAGAAAATTTTGTCACAATTTTATTTCTATAGAAAATTTTGTGAACATTTTATTTTTACAGAAAATTTTGTAAATTTTTTTCTATCGAAAAATTTGTCAACACTTTATTGCTATAGAAAGTTTTGTCAATTTTGTTTCTATTAAAAAAATTTTCGAAATTCGTTTTATATTGAAAATTTTGTCAAAATTTTATTTCTATAGAACATTTGGTCAAAATGTGTGTCTATAGAAAATTTTGACAAAATTTGTATTCTTTTGAAAACTTTGTTAAAACTTTATTGCTATAGAAAAATTTATTTCTATTTCATTAGTCTAGAAATCGACTTAAAGTGGAATGGTAATCCCTTTTTATAATGCAAATGAAAGTTTTAATCTAGTTAAAGTGAGTTTTGGAAGCATACTGTGAATGCGGTAAAACCACGGTGGCCACCGTTAGTAGAATTTGAACAGAACTGGTAGATTTTTTACTCTTTGGTAGATTGGTATAATTCTTGATGTATTGGTAGATTTTGGAAAATATTCCACTCCAACTACTTCACAAATTCTTGATAGAATATTTCTTAGAATAACATTTTGACAACATTTTCTAAGGAAATAAAATGTTGACTAAATTTCCAATAGAAAAAAAATTTGACAAAATTTTCAATAGACAAAAAAAAATTGACAAAATTTTTCTGTAAAAGTAATATTTTGACAAAATTTTCTATAAAAATAAAATTTTGACAAAATTTTCTATAGAAATAACATTTTAACAAAAAAATCTATAAAAATAAAATTTTGACAAAATTTTCTAAAGAAATACAATTTTGACAACTGTTTTTACAGAAATAGAATTTTAACAAAAATAGAAATACAATTTTGATAAAGGTTTTCTATAGAAATAAAATTTCGACAACATTTTATAGAAATCAAATTTTTACAAAATTTTCGACATTATTTTATAGAAATCAATTCTTTTCCAAATTTTCTATAGAAATAAAATTTTCACTAAAATTTCTACTGAAATAAAATTTTCATTAAAAT